>NW_028278027.1:300000-544102 GCF_059751315.1 Micrasema longulum
AATGTAAATATTTAATGGATTGAAGGTCCTTATATAGCTATTTAATTCTAAGTACTTAAGTCAATACATTAATCTTATCAAGTATGGCAGGTACAGTAATAAAAATTGTGGGAAAAACCAATAGTTAAGCGCAAATTTAAGTATTCAATAGGTAATGGGATATTTAGGTACTTATATTTGTATTTCGGAAAATTTTATAGTAAAATAAGCATTTATGGATTTTCATGTATTGTAAGATAATTAATGAACTTTAACTTTTTAATTTTACACCTTTAGATAATTGTTGTGGAAACAATTGTCACATAAATTTTAGTTTTAACAAGAACTAGCATTTTATTTGCATGACAAAATAATAAATAATAAACCAAATAAAAAGTATGTGCGTGTTTGTTCTACCATTTATGTAAAGATTATTTATTTTCACTAACTTTGCCGTGTGCTATTTTCATATTGATTTGAATGGAGTGAACAGAGTGAATAATTATTTACTGTCGAACGCATTGAGAGACTTAAAAATTTTGTGTTAAAAAAAATGGAGCTGGACAGACGTAGCTTCGCTTGAAGTATTGTTGATGCATCTGTCTACGAAAAACGTGTTTTTGTGCATCGTATAAAATACCTTACTCACGCGTGGTCGATAGCCTGCTGCCTCTCTTTAGGATATCTATTCTTATGAAATCTGCAGTATTGAATATCATATTTACTAAAAAAAACCAAGTAAAAATAGTTTTGAGTGGCTATATTTTCTTCATAATAAGTGACGAGAAATTGAAAATGGCCACCGAATCAAAGCATTTTTATAAATCATAAGAAAATAAACATTTCAAAGTTGTAAAGTCAAATAATTCATAAATTTTATGTTATATGGAGTTTTAAAAATATATTCCACTAATAAAACCTAATAAATCAACAAGACAATAAAAAATAAACAGTTTCTGTCAACTTCCAATGCGACGCTTAGTTGTTGTCAATTTGGCTTCACTCGACACATCGCCAACAGAAAATACATACGCTTCGTATCGTGTCAGAGTTAGCTTGTAACTTCCATACATTATTGTTCGTTTAGGTTACGTTGCGTTATTGTTACTGGTTCTGTTGTATTGTGTTAACTCCCTAACAATGGGTTGTCGTGGGCCTAGGAAGATAACCAAGCAGCTCGGAAACTAACTATCCAAAATGGCCGGATACTCGCATGGTATTGCATCTGGGTTACTGCCTGGCTCGGCATGGCGGTACGGTTTCTTTGGTGTCAAGATGCGTCGGATTAGATAAATCTACCCAGGAGATGTCCGCAACTACACATCCTCCGGGGTTTTAATTAGTCATAACATGAAAAGCATACCTACTTGCTTGTCAAACGTATAATCAAATAAACTAATTACAATATGAATTAATAACACCATGGAATTGCACTGCACTGCAGGCATTATTTTATAAGGTGTACATATAGTTTATTTGTTTTGACAAGAGCACATACTTATTTAACTATAAGTGATCCTTGTGGTGTAACAGCTAAGACGCTTACCTCGTGCATAGACGATCAGGTATTCTCCGTTTTGATTGGACTGATTGATCCATTGTGGTTTTAAAAATTGTTAAATGCATTGGTGTATATTTTTTTATTTTTTTTTTATTTATAAATTTATTGCAAAAAAATAATAAACATACTTAATAACCGGGAATCTATATAAAACCAATTGATGTAAAATGAAAACGGAGTGTTCTCTGTTTATCATGCTCTCCATCTAACATGTCACAGCCTGTTCTAAGATGGAGATTTTTTTTATCTTTAGAGCATAAAGAGAGTCCTATACTAATAAAACAATAACATAAAAAAGAAAAACTGAAACTACTTAATTATAAATGCCTAGCTAATCAAATGTAAGAAATTAATAATCGTTATTATACAAATATAAAGTAAATATATGTGCCAAGAATACATGTTACTCAAACATAAATAATATAGTGTAATATATAATAAAACAAATATAAAGCAATGAAATACATAAAAATATAAATAATATGTGTACTAATTAAATAAAGAACTACGTTTTTTGATTTACATATATTTTTCAAAAAAATCTCTCGCTACACTATTTATATGTGCAGTTATTTTTATTTTGAATTTCGTTTTAAATTTTGAGTCTTTTATATTTAGCAATAAATCATTAAATATTTTTGGAGCAATTACATTGAATTGCTTTTTAACAAAGGCGGTTGATACAAATGGGACAATACATTTAATTTATGTTGCTGAACAAGTGTTTATATTTTGTTGGGTTCTTTTGACTTCACTTAAGTTATCATAAAATTTAAGTAGTAGGATAACTCACAAACAATTGTCTTACATCCAATATCTTTAACTCACCGAATGGATCTTCCGTTGAATACTAATTTTGCAATTTATTGAAATAAAACACTTTATTTACACCTGATGAAGGGTAATTAAGAATACCTGAAACTAGTGGTGTAATTATATTAAACATGTATCTGATAAAACATAACAAAGTGTTTTATTTTAAATAAACAAAAAATGTTTTTCCACAAAGTAAATGCTGAAATAATCAATTTCAACATTTTGCAAAATAAAACACCCTCCAGATTCAAACTATTATCATGCTTTTGCCTATTTTTGCTTGAGTAACAAAACAGGTAAATTTTATTAGACTAAACTTTATAGTTTTTAATCTTTATGCGTAACAAATATGTTTTACAGAGATCCTGGGATTGATTCCCGACGAGACTGACATGGAATATTTTAAACTATAATTTCTCACTACGATGTTTTATAACTGGCATCAAGTTTTTTTGCAAAAAACAAGAGATCTGCACAGCTTTTATGTAATGTACCAATGCGTGTCCTGTATCTTAGTCGATACGGGTAAGAATAAAAATATGAAGCCGTGGAATAACAAATTTCCCTTCATTAATTTCAAGTGGTTTTATCGAAAAGTAATCAGAAATAATTTATTAAACCATTCAGCAATTAAAATCGCGTATACTAGTTATACTATAATCGTCTAACTCACCATAAAGGATTCATATTTTATTTCATCCGATGTAATTGATAATAATTACCTACGTTTGCCGTAAAATATCGAGTCAAGTTCGTTAGTCATTATTCCGATTTACACGCCCACTTAAAATTTGTGGACACCAGGATGTAGGATATGTAAAAAAAACGATCGTTAATAATAAAAAATAATATTATTTGGAAAAAAAGCACGACTGTTCCTATTATTTTACTTAATGAGTCTATCATTAGAAACAAAATCGAGTAGGTATTGATTGGACGTCTGACATTTAAAATTTAAACAATCACTTCAAAGCTTTTTTTTCATGTCTGAAGACTGAATTATTGAATGGTTTTTCCTCTTTAAATAAAATAAAAACAAGCTTTGTAACCACCTTAATTTATTATAAGGTGATTGTGAGTGGTTGCAAAAAATATCATATTATATTTAAAACATTTTGCACTCAAATACATTGATAAATATGACCAAAAACGTTTTAAATGTTGGTATTTTAGTCGTTAAAAAAATCCAATGGTTTAAATGTATGTTTGTATATTATTAATATTAATGAATGCAATATATTTAAAATAAAAATAAAAAAGTTTAAAATAGTCAATATATGATGAAATAATAATTTTTCCATTAAAAAAAACAATTTTAAGTGACTTGTGAACCCGTAAAAAATACGCACTGTACAGTCTCATATTGAACAGGTTATCGTAGTGAAAAGGATTAAATTCAAAATTTCCATGCAATAAGTTTTCTTTAAACTATTTCGATAAAGAAATTCACTAAAAATAAGGAATGTCAATCAAAATAACCGGTGATAATTCGTGATTCCTGTAAGTACCTCGACTTTCATATTTCCTTTACAAAATTTGCTCGTGTTCTCTCTAATTGATAAAGGTAGTTTATTATTTAGTTTTTATATAGTTTTATCTTAGTTGTAAAAACGAAAAAATAATTAACGAAGGAACGGACCCAGACCCGTGAAAAATAACTGTTGTACAATATATACATACTAGGAAAAAAGCTTTATGTGCATAAGCAAAGCAATAAATAACTGGAACAAGAAGAATAAAAATGTTATTTAGCTTTATTCTACTTCAGTAGTGATAACGCTGGGCCGATGTGGTCTGTGTTTGGGAACAATGAGGGTTTTGTGTGTGTTAGCTCTAGCTTGGTGTGAATGGTCTGTATATTTCTGCGTGTGTATGGTTTTATGCATAAATGCAAGAGTACATTTCTTGAACAGTCGATTAATAGCTAAGACAGTAAATTCTGAAAATAGTAAACAGTATTATGTAAACAGAATTAATGTAGAGGAAGTGAGGTCTACATGCAAAGACAGAGTAATATGGCGAACTATCCTCTCGGTCTACCCCTACGGGAAAACGGCATCATGGTTTGCTTGTTTTTTTTGCTTGCATTTTGATCCTGACACACATATTTGATAACTACAGTCAGTGGACAGGGGTCACGACGTTATAAAACATATTCATTTTGCTGATAAAATCTCCTCACGACAATGTGATGGTGATGAAAGTATTCAAATGAGGCAAACAATACGAATATTGACACACATATGAAAGTTACGTCCCACGATATAAAATACATGAAAATGCTGAGATTTCTGTGATTCAGGTGTTTCTAAAGATTTGTTTGCCTTAATCAGTGTTTTTCAACTTTTTTGAATACGCGTTGCACTTGCGGGTAGAAAAATATCCGGCGACCCACCGACGCCCAGGGCTAGCTTTTGCCTGGCTTGGAGGGGTTGCGGTATGAGTAAGGCCAAAGTTAAATAATTTTTTGGAGGTATTGCCAGATTTTAAAAGATGCCAGTTTTCATCCTTTACGTTTGTTTCTCTTGTGGCCCCGACCCCCTAAGTGTAGCTTCGGGGGTTAAGCAAGGTCGCGCTTCAAGCGAGCGACTCCCTGGAAGGTCGCGACACACTGATTGAAAAACACTGGCCTAAAGCATTTATTCTAAATATGTTTATAATTTTTATAATTTTTTGTGTATTTAACAATTGTTAAGTTTTACATAATGTTGAATGTTACTGTCTGTAAAGTGGCCAATGACGGGTCATAAACCCCGTTAATGGCTCGACATTTCCTTGTCTTAAATGATCTCCGTCTTTGTCAATGTTTCGTGTAGATGAATTATTTTTGTAATATTTGTTTATTATTTACTCAATACTGATTACCTATTATTATTATTATTAGAATTATCTTTCTGTTATAATTATTATATTCTGCTTATTCATCGGATTAAATGAATTTCATTTTAACAACATAAATATTTTCTTTGTAAAAATTTATGCTAATAAAATTAAAACATATTATTTTTTTTAAAAATTGTTATAACATTAACAATGATTATTTCTGACCTAAATAACAATAGTAAAAAAGTAGTTTATAAATTTTGCATTTACAAGACTGTTTAAAACTGCATTAAAATGATTTCAACGGATTAAAAAACTTGGTTGTTAAAATAAGAAACAGTGGTTAACATAAGTCATGTCATGTAAGTACCTAGAATTTTACTGACCCTTAAAGTTTATAAGTTTTTAAATAATATTTATTAACGTTGATAAAATTTCTAGAAAATTTGAATTGCTTGTGACCGCGACCCCCCGAGTGAGGCTCCTAAGATTTCTTTCAGTCATGTTGATGATAAGATTTTTTTTCTAAAACAATAAGTTTTTCTCATGAGGTAAAAAAAATCAGGGATTGAGCAAAGGTTTTTGCTATAGCGTTTCAAAAATAAAATAAAATTTATGTAAAAAAATACAAGGATACATTTTGCTCATTTCAAGTGCAATTCTTTCCATATTGTAACGTTAAAACTCGTATTACTTGTTTCTACGTTTAGTAAAGTACGTATGTATATAAAGATTGAATTGAGGTTCTCGAAATAAAGATAAAAATCACAAGCAAATTGTGCATTTACCCAGAAAATAATATTGACAGCCTAAAAATCACCTAGATTTCTAAAATTGTGTGTTTTGAGTGCATCGCATTGAACTAGGGTTGGCAAAATTAAAATTTTGAAATTAAAATTTTCACAAGTAATAAAGTAGTTTTGATAAGGTTAAACGTTTCGAGGTTGATTGATTTTTTCATACTTTCTTGAATTTTAATTATTACTTTAATTTTATTTAAATTGTCAATACGTTAAGCTAAACATCCACAAGAGATGATAGACGAGTATTTCTAAACTCATTATGTCAGTAGGACATCGTCTCTCTTGAATACTTAGCAATTAGCTTTACAATTTCCTCAGTAATTAATGAAACGCCCCAAGTATTACAATTGTCTAGTTTCTTGAAACTGAGAAGCACTAGAAAGCTGCAAATTACCGTAATTTCACGTAATTATTTTATTATTTTTATTTTATATGACGGAATACTTATAGACAGTTTATAATAAAAATATGTAGCGTGTTACTTAGTTTTAAAAAGTGTTGGGAATATCGTTGTTGTAAATCCAAAACATTAGGGAGTTTTAAATCTTTCAAAAAATAGAAAAAACTTTTAAAAATAAACAACAACAACAACAACAACAAACCATCACGCCGTTTTCCCGTAGGGGTAGGCAGAGAGGATAGAACGCCATAACACTCTATCTTGGCAGACAGACCTCGCTTCCTCTACATTCATACATCTTCTCATGCACGCACGCCGATTATTCCTACTTTTGACATGTCCATCTTCAAGTATTTGATGGACTTGATCGTGCCATGTCTTTCTCGGTCTTCCTCGTTTTCTGCATCTATCAACATTTGCATCGTAGATCCTTTTAGCCGTTCTTTCGCTGTCCATTCGATCTACATGTCCAAACCAACGCAGCACCCCTTTCTTGATTATGTCAATAATGCATGTCTCAGCCTTACACACTTCACGGATCTCGACATTTGTGCACCTATCATATATCGTTTTACCACACATTCACCTGAGGGATCGCATTTCGACAGCATTCAACCTACTTTCATCATTATTTTTCCAATTCCATACTTCGCTCCCATACATTAGAGTTGGCACTAGAACTCTATTGTGAACTGATAGTTTAGCCTCTTGCGATAAACATTTGTTAGCCAAAGTAGATTAAAAATAATGTAGCAATATATCATTTTACTTATAATATTTATGCAGAAAAAATAAAAAAATAGTTTATTTACATATCTAGACGCTTTTGTCCATTGGAATGGACAAAAACACAAACTCAAGTTATCTTCAGATTGTTTAAAATTTGATTTTGAAATCTGTCGTCTAGGATTTACCTACTGATAAGTTTGTAACTTAATATATAAATATTTTCTGTGCTTCCGAAATTTAATATAATAAAGTATAAGAAATAATTTTTTTTTCTGCATGGGATAATTTTTACCTTTAATTTTCTAGCGATGTAAATGAATGGTTTTATTGGTCTCATTTTTTTTTAAAGACATTAACTGAACAATATTTTAAGTGCTTTTACGTAATATTAAATTATTATTGTAATAATTTATTATGTTTAAGAATATCATTTATTTTGTGGCTAGGTTCATAGACTGAGTTCAAATCTCGTCTTCATAATTACTTCGTGACAGTTACACGCTATTTATTTTATTACGAGTAGCTGACTCGTTGATTAGTTAATAATGATATTGTAAAAATTCTTTGTTTAAGATGACCCTCATTTGGTGAACTGGAACAATCGGTACAAATCACCGAGAACAATCATTAAAAAAATCATGATTGGTTCATGAAATTAATTTCTTTTCGCTTTATTTACGAGAAAATCATGATTAGGCTAATTATATACAAGTTACTAACGGGAAACTACCGTTGCATTTAAAAGAAAGAGGAAAGAAATTCAAAGAGATTTGAGTTGATTTTTTCTAAATAAATTATGTTTGCATTACGTAATTTATACTATTGTTTAAGTTTACGGGCTATTTCCAACAATTCCAATAAAATCTAGTTTGGTAATGGGAATTAAGTTGTAGTTGTTAGGATGATTCGAACCACATACCTCTGATCACTGCGTCCGTGACACTATCGACTATCTCTTAGATTAAGGCAAGGTGATTAATCCTACAGTTCAGGTGCAAGTCCAGAAACAATTACCTATTGCAGTTTAAACAGCCTTTAAAATCAATGTTTCAAGGCCACCCTGCTACGAATCAAACCCAGGACCTCAAGAATTATAGAAGAACGCGCCAACTGCTGCACAACGAAGCCGACTAATCTTTACTCGATTTCGTTATCCAAGATTATCACCTGACAGCAGTTTTTGAGTCGAAAACACTCGTCCAGTAAAAATAATATTTTATTTATATGCACCAGCTATGGGTATTGCAAATAAAATTCGACGATAAGCTTATAACAATAAATTTACACGCGAGAGAAATATATCAAGTATTTATTATAATTCGTAATGCGCTTTCGTTCAGAATTGAACATTTCATTTGAAATCCACATGACAAGTATAAAAACAGGTTTTCATTGCTTGATTAAATTTTCAGGTCAGTTATTTAAGCTCAAAGAGGTAATATAAAAATACGCATGGCGATTTTAATACACTTTACCGATTTAATATGTAAATAAACAAGTAAAACATTTTCGGTAAGAAAATTTCATAAAATATCCTTGACGCCATTCATTTAAGTTCATTTTAATTTTCAATGTGATTAGTAGAAGTCTCTTATTTGTGACCGATGATTATTTCAGAAGTATCTAACAAAAGGTAAATTTTGAAAAGTTACCTTGGCATTTGCCTTCACTTAATTGGAATTTTACGCTGGCGATTGTATTCTTTCGTATCATAATTTTAAACATCTAAATTCTTTGTTTATTTTTGTTTTTACAAAGTTCAAATTATCAGTAAATACTCAAAACACCAGGTTATCCGGCTAGGCCTGCAAAAATAGTTTACATTTTTTATTTTTTATAATATCTACTCTTGATTCCATCTTTTTGAACGGTATTATTTTATTTGCATGATATAATATTGATTAAGCGTATTGAATTGTTACTTTTTTTATGTTTTTGCTTCTTATTCGCAAACTATCAGCTAGATATTTCAACCTCACGAAACCATATGAATAAATTAATCTTTATTAATGTTCATAAAATATTTCGTACGTGCTTAAATGGAGTTCGGAAATAATGCTTGTCTTTTTATCTACTCTCATAAATTAAATTGTGAAATAAATTCCATTAAATTGTTAATTATACACAAAGCATTATGCTATCGTTTGTTTAATCCAATCGTATAATTTGCCGGACATGACAAAAATGATAATATTGAGATTTATTTAGAATTCTATCAGCCGTCTGCGAAATAGTGTATTTACCACGTTAAACCATGAAATGTCAAATACTGACCTTTGAGATGTGTTTACCAAACCATGCCGATACTTTGCGTTGCACACTCACTTATACCACATTTCAATGAAGGTTGCAAATATACCGTCATGACATCATACACTATTAAATTCAATTGTGATACCGATCAGCTTGATAAATTTAAATGTAAACGTTTCAATAATCGGTTTGTGGTCCCGTGGCTAGTGTTACGGACTCACTGATCAGAGGTCCGAGGTTCGAATCACTCTACCGCAACTTGGTTTCTATTTCGATTACATTACACACTGCGATTACACCCGTCTTTATTTATATTTAAATCAAGATTGAAATGTCAACTTCTAGATGTTTAAGTTGTTTCTTTCTCTTTCTTCTTTCCATCCTATCACCTTTCCTCTCCTCTCTTCACAGTATAGCGTACTTAAAGTTAATTTTTGATTTTGTTTTTTTTTAATTGTTGTAAAAAGATTAAATGGTTCTATTAAAATATGTTCATCTTCTTGTAATTTTCTCAAACTGAACGGTTTGGGTAGGTAGGAAGAAATTGCCTTCATGCAATATGCTCGCTCTTATATGTATGTATATAAATTGTATTTGTTTATAAAGTGTAAAATAAATTTAAAAAAAATAAAGCCTTTTTTCTAGAATATACTTTTAGACGATTTTTTGGCATTTTGTCGTGATTCTCATAGAGCACGTTCAATTTGATATCCACATTAAAAATAAACGATAATTATGTGATTGTTGAATGATTCTTTTGTTAGGTACGTGAACCGAAAAATACCGGCATCGAAATGATCATAAACATACGTTCTGAGACTCTCATTACATAAATGATCGGTAACTGGTCAATAATTTTCCATAATGATTATTTGAACACATGTCATCAAAAATTTTACATGGCCAAAAGCGAGAACCATTAAGATTTTTTTTGATCATATTCGCCATATTACACTTACTTATAAGGAATGAAGATACATGTGATGTCATATTAATTTATTCCAAGTGCTTGAAGTACCTACGTAAGTACTTTTCATAAAGTTATGATGATTTTATTCGTCACTTGGCCTGCAATGGGCCGACAAGCTTTGACTGAAACATTTTAGCCACAGGCGAGTCAAAGCTCTCGTTAAACAAATAAAATAGTGTTATTGTTATGATTGATTTTCATAACGCTATTTTTAACGTGTCCGGGTGAATACAGAATACAGTTCTGAGTGAGCAAAAGAACCAGAACCCTTGACGAGCGTTTTCGACCCGATAGCTACTCTCAGGTAGAAATCCCGAAAACGGAAATGCAGTGGAGATGAATCCACTTCATTGTGTAGTAGTTGTCGCGTTTGCCTATTTTTCTTGAGTTCCTGAGTTCGACTCCTGGCAGAATGGACGTAAATTATTGGTTTTAAAGTGGTTCTACATGGCAATATTTGAATGTTACTGGACTGGCACCTGAAGCATAAGACTGATCACCTGACCTTACATATAACAAAAATTGTCAAGATATGCTGCAACGAGGAAGTTCAGTGTTTTTTTTTAAATGTATCTCTTAAAGACTATTAAACTAAGCCAAAATTTTTTGTGTATCGTATTATCAGCGCTATGATTTTTTAAACTTTTTGTTTTGTTTTAAATTATTTCGCGTGTTAAGTCTTAAGTTCTCTTCCCCTTCTTCTCGATGAGTTCTGCTAATTCGTCAGTTGATTACCTTAAACTAGAAATCTATCGTAGCTCTCTTATCATTGGTTGATCCGGAAGAACTAGTGACGTCATGCAAAGTAGTTCAATGTTTAAAGCATAATACTGGTGGAATAAAATAGGATAGAATTCATTAGTTAAATAAACCTTGATAAAGAATCTTGCATACCTTTAAAACCGGTAGGCAGAAAAAAAATGATTATAAAAAAAGTTTTTTATTTATTTTATTAGTTAATTTTATTATATTTTCCACTCGTTTTAAAGAAACTACGCAGCAATTCAATGCTCTAATTTCTGACGAAAAAAATAATACATTTTTTACATCCAATTTCCCACAGGGCTGAACTTGCTCACTGGAGTACCAATGCAGTGTCCTATGCATCACCAGAGGCGGATAGGGAAATGATGATAATGATAATGATTTTCATAAAAAAATACCAAGAGGTCTTTAGAGAATTATAACTTTAGTGGTAAACATGGGGAAAATACTGGTTTTGTAGTTTAATTATCTATCGACTCTCTATCGACATTTAACTATCGAAATTTAACGACTATCAAACTAAGACTAAAATTTAAAAATACATTTTTATGTATCGTATTATCAGCACTATGATTTTTTAAAGATTTGTTATTTTGAGATTACTCGGCACGTGACTTATAAGTTCTAGACGGTGAGTTCTGCTGATTTATGAGTTGGCTTCCCGGAAACCGGAAATCCATCACAACACTATATTATTGGTGATTGATAAGAACTCGTGACGTAGTTTAAAGTATTTCAAAATATATTGAGTTTTTCTACTGACATTTCTTGGTGGAACTGCATTTTAGTTATAATAATAAAAATACGTATATAGTTTTATTCCACTTTTATTTATAATTTTTTACCAGTGACCGGGTTTCGTCGTGACTGACATCGTCAGACTGGTGGGAGACTAAACAAATTTCTATGTTATATACAAGTGCAAGCAGGGGTTGTAAATCATGATGTTATATTATCTTCGATCGTATTTATGTATGCTTAAAAGTTAGCCCGTGTTATGTTTTATATTTTTACTTTATAAAACCCTTGTCAGTTTTCAACATTTTAAATAACTTCCCTTTAAAGTTTAGTTTACCGGTGTAAAAAAAAAAAAAAAAATTATAATTATGTTTTATTTGAATCCTGTTATGCCTTATATTATAAACATAATATAATGTATGTATTATGTCTTAATAGTGTATTATGTTAACTATGTAACTTTATTTTTAATTTTTTTTTTTTTTAATTTTTACATTTGAAAAAATATTAATTATGTTCAATGTGTAACTTTTTCTTATTATATAGTATGTATAATGTAAAAGCCCCATGGGCGTCAACAGAAAGAAAAATAAAATAAAATATAATTATGGTAATAAAAGAATTAAAATTAAAATCATTTAAGTATAAGGTAATAACAATTATACGAATCTAAGTTTTGTTTGAATGTAAATAATAAAAACTGGTGTTAATTTTATAATTTTATGAAGTTTTATAATAAAAATGTATTTGAATTATATGTATTTAAATTTAATTAAAATGCCTGCTTTTAACATAGAAATTTGTTTAGTCTCCCACCAGTCTGACGATGTCAGTCACGACGAAACCCGGTCACTGGTAAAAAAATATAAATAAAAGTGGAATAAAACTATACAGGTATTTTTATAATTAAAGTATTTTTTTAAAATTAAGATCTTTCTTATAAAATTTTCAATCGTTTTCGAGAAATTTCACCCTACAATTGAATGCTCTAATTTTTACCGCGTGTTAGTCAAGATTTTTGTATTCCATTTCTCTTTCTTATTTCGAGTAGATAATTTAATAGAAGATAAAATCATTAAAGTTCTTGGGTATGTTAAATATTTTTTTTAATATCCTAAGAAAAAGAATAATAAAAAAATCTAATTACGTATGTGTAGATTAGTCAATTCGTCTCACAACTTAGAATTCTTTGAGAAAGATCTTCCTGCTTTTCGCAGATCAATTCATCACTAAAACAGTGGAGGATGGCGATAGATTGCCATGGTTTACTTCGAAGTTTTATATGTTGATCGTGTTTATGAATTTTTTTTTTTTTAAATATATTTGGATCCCTGTATTTAGTAGCCTTACGTGTCATGTACAAGGCTAAGGTACTCGGAAAAAAAAAGTTTTTGTTTGTCTTGGAAATGGGATGTTCGATCACTGATTTTGGTTGACCTTTATGAGTCCAATCACCATTGTTGCAAAGTTCAAGAACAATGGCGCATGATAACTACTTTTTACTACAGTGTGGATATCTGTTAAGGATATTCCATCTTTCCTGCATTCTGCTTCAAGATTATGGCGTTGCAAACTGAAAAATGGGCACTGAAATAACAGATGTTCTATACTCTGTGAAGAAATATCATCGCATGGACAATAGTCATCATTCCTTAATTTAAACCTATATAGAAGAATATATATTGTTTGTATTTGCTACATAGTTTTACAGTTTCTTGTACATATGATTCTTTAAATAACTGTTGTAATTGGCCAAGGTCAGATATTTAAAAAATAAATAAATATGTGATGATCTTGCCTTAGACGCGTATTTAAACATTCTTAATCATCATCATAAGTCCACTTTACGCACCTAAAGGTGCATACTTCATGGGGCTCTGCATTGATGCATCAGCTATCTCGATCATTTTTTGTTAAAATTAAAGTAAGATGATCAGTCATACGCTTTAGGCCCCAGTCCTGGGACTATAAAGTATCGCAGTGAAAAACTACTTTTTAAAATACATATTTTAAATCAAACATACCAGGAACTGAAACTGGGACCTTTTGCATGGTAGGCAAACGCGCTAATCATTAGACCACGAGCCGGACACAATAATGACTATCTGTAATAAATATCTACTGAACGTCTTGAATTATTTCCTAATTATCACAATATTATATTACGCATTTAAATTACGTGGTATTTTTTTAACTGTTCTTATTTATAACTTTCCTGTGGTTGAAATGTTTCAAACCAGTAATGTAATAATGATTTTCTGTTAAAACCGTACAACGAATTTTTTTCATTGCTAACGAAACCAATGACCTGTTTATTTAAAAATAAATAAATGATATAATTCAATTTCAAATTAAAACACTTTATATTCAACCACATATTTTAAGTGGTTAATTATAAAAAAACAAAACAAACAAACAAGTCATCACACTGTTCATAGGTAGGCAGAGAGGATAGAATTCCATATCACTCTGTTTTTGCATACAACTCTCGCTTCCTCTACATTCATACATCTTCTCATGGAAGCGGGCCGATTATTCTGACTCTTGACGTGTATACCTTCAAGTATTTGTCAAATTTAGTCATGCCATGTCTTCCTAGGTTTTTCTAGGTTTCTGCATCCATCAACGTTTGCATGTTTTTTTTAACCGTTCTTTCGCTATCCATTCGCGCTACATGTTCAAACCAATTCCGAATTCCTGTCTTAATTTTGTCTATAATGTTTATCTCAGCCTTACATAATGTACGTATCTGAACATTTGTGCTCCTATTGAACATAGTTTTACAACACGTTTGCCTAAATGATCGCATTTCAACACCATTCAGCCTACTTTCATCCTTTATTTTCCAATTCCATACTTCGTTCCCATACATTACGACAGGGTCGGCACTTGACCTAGGACTCCATAGTGAACTGCTAATTTAGCCTAAATAAACTGTTTTTATTTTTTAAATAATAAGAGTTAGTGACTTATTTGACAGATTTTTAGTTGGTAATCAAAAATAAGCAAATCGTGATGCCATAAATATATGGCTTAAAGTCCTTGAGTATTTTTTACGGGTGAATAATACATTTTGGGCCTTACTTATTAGATTTCCTTATACCAGGTTTATATTAAGAAATAACTATACCCGGTTTAACTATTTATAACCGATATAAAAAAAGCCTACTTATAAAAATATTTATTACCTAGAATAACAATTCACAGATTATTTCATGCTTAATTTTTTTAAACAGTCAACACTGATATGTGCGCGTGTGCCGTAACTTTTATAACAACACAAACAAACGTCAAAGTCAAATCGAGACTACTGTCAGTGTAATCGAGAACATGGAGAAAACCTTTAGAAAATGAAATTAAAATTAAGAAGAAGAAAAGTTAAAAACGGATTTTATAGTTTATTTGTGTTTTTTTTATTTATCACAATTAATTAAAACACATACAAACATATAACATATCAGATATTTAAACCAATAACTTAAAATCACTTGAATCGCATTAAGAAGGTCGCAGGACTTCGAAATTTGACAAATTACGAGAGATCGCGTGCTTATTCCAGCGTTATACCACATAATGTGCAGGTATAAGTTTCTATGGTCATTATCACTACAGATTCATTACAGATTTATCCGAGTTTAACTCTATGCGAGGTTTGTAAGTAATACTTTTTGCTATACCATCATTATTCTACCACTATACTTAAGCTTAACTTTATACCCGATTTATATGTAAGGCCCTTTTAGTTTTACTGGTTCGTTTTGGTGTCGTTAATTTATTTAAAGTGGTAAAAGTCAGGGGTTTTTAAGTCTAGCTCAACGCTCTCAAGGCGTGTGCGCTTAAAACAGAGGAGAAGTAAAAAAAAACTAACCGTTCTGTGAATGTTTTGTTAAGGAGGTTCTGTAAATCCGGTCGCTTCCGAAAGTTTTCGCGTTACCAAATCTCATTTCCCTTACAAAAGCTTTTAAAAGTGCAGGCTATTGTTATTTTAATAGCCCCAAAGCGAGCAATTTGATGGTCTGTCAAGCGCTGACAACGCGTTGGATATGCGCCATTTCGGATATACGTATTATGTATGGTGGCCATCGCAAAATAAAGACAACCATTAAATAATATATAACTGATCACAGAATTAAATGTTAATTTTTATGTGAAAACCAGTTGATTTTCAATACTTTTTTGAAATAATAATTTTTTATTCATATTTAAAGCATTAACTTTGTAGTCAAAAATTTTACTAAATGTTAT
The DNA here is from genome assembly GCF_059751315.1 of Micrasema longulum. Classification (NCBI taxonomy): domain Eukaryota; kingdom Metazoa; phylum Arthropoda; class Insecta; order Trichoptera; family Brachycentridae; genus Micrasema; species Micrasema longulum. The sequence continues at coordinate 316,083 of NW_028278027.1, forward strand.
TAAATATTTATACATAACCACTTATCGACTTTTCTATGTCTACCGGTTTCGAGACGTACCCGTCTCTTCGTCAGGGCCCAAATAAAATCAACATGCAAGACCCACGATACACCTTCTACATAGTTATTACGCAAACATATAAAACCAACATGCCGATTGGAGACCACATGCTTTTAGTAGCACTGATGAGACCCTTATCTGCACTCCAGACCTTTACCTGCACTGATCAGGTTATGAAAATGCTGTGAGAAAAATAGTTGAAAAAAGAGGAAGGGGATGAAGGTAGGGGCGTTAGTTTATTAGGTATAGGGTGACCATTAGAATGTAAAGTCGTATGATGGGCTATATTGAAAGCTTGTATGATTATTGACCAAAGGAACATTATTTTTTAAAGCTTTCATAATGTGAAATATTTACTTTTGATTATTTTTTATTTGTATGTTAAATTTTAACACCCGTAAACTCATAATTAAAATTGATTTGTGAATTGAGAAAAAAATGGTATTATAAAAAACACGTAATGTGTTCTTTAACACGAATATGAATTAATTTACGCCAAAATTTGGTATCGTTCTTGCAATGTTTGTGGAACTCAATTTTTGGTATGGTCTTCAGCGTTGCCAAATTCTTCAAAACCTAAATAGGTGCGAAGGTTTTCACGGTCACTGTGATCAATATGTTTCTTTTTTGGTTGATACCCTGTGTGTTGGATTTGGTCCGACGTTTGGGCTACCATTGCAGGAGCCATCTTCAGGGTAAACTGAGTGTTTTGTAGAAAAAAGTGAGTCACTCAGCTTACTCTGAAGATGGCTTCTGCAATGGGAGCCAAAACGTCGGAACAAATCCAACACACACGGTATCACCCAAAAAAGAAACATATTGATTACATAATATTGTTTGAAAAAATATAAAAATATTTTTAGTGAAATCATTAAAAATAGGTAAAAAAAAATACTGTCAATTTCCACTTATCACCGTTTTTACAATTTTTCTGGAAGTTTATGTACACTAGTTTAACAAATCAATTTTATTTTTATGTAATTCCATTTTTTTTATACATTTTTAATTTCCTCACTTTGAGGTTTTCCTCAGTTTTACACTTTTTTCTTGCTCCCTTGAAAAACGTAAAAAGGGGGTTTTACCGTATTTTTTTTATCCTATATAATATTTGTGGTGATATACTCGATATTTTTTAATCAATTCAATACATTTCAAAGGTATAAAAAAAAACCTACAGTACCCGGCAGGCAATTAAGTACATCGAGCTTAAGAAAGAGACTGCCGACTTTGTAGAACGTCGTCTCTGTCGCACGAGTCCAGTACTTGTATGAATGACAAGACGACGTTCTATAAAGCCAAACTTATCCGATTAGGCCAGCAGTCTCTTTCTTAAATCCGATGTACTTTATTTAATGCCGTGTACTGTACATTTATTGGTTTTCTTTTACGATTCCTACGTTCGGTGTGTACAAGGTAAATCTAGTTGATAGTTGATGTAATGTTAATTTTGCAATATGCATTATATTGAAGTAAACAAAAGAATATTTGATCCAGTCTAGTTGTTTCGCTATTACGTCAGATTCATTCATCGTACATACATATTATATAGTTGTAGTGGTGTTTGGAACATATTGTACTAGAACTGAACTCATTACAATATTAATGCACAATCATTATTTATATTTTCCCTTTGATTAGCTCTTTCAACTCATTTCATAGACAGGTTAGAGCATCAACAATAGGCAAATAAATCATGTTTAATACTCAACGTATATAAAACGTATTTTTATTTGACTTTTTGATGGTCCTTAAGACAAGTATTATTAATGTTGATTTGTTATTTTTGACTACGAACGTTGAGCAACTCGTAATAAATTCTAATCATATTTTTTATTTTTTTATTTGAAATTCTTATAAAACAAAGTATTTTGCTACACGTGAATTACATTTCAAGCAGTTAAACACTATTAAATTAAATTGTAAAGATAAATAATTTGTATGACTACAAATATGTACATTCGTACTTAGTAGTATTTTGTGGATGATAAAAGATACTAAATTAGATCATGTTTGAGTATGTCCAAATGCTTGAAGACTGGCTGGATTTCCTCCCTAGGGAGTAAATCATATTAACGTTTATTTTAAAAGAGAGGACAAAAAAAGGTAGGTCATAAGCCCTGTCTAAGCATAGCATGTCATAAGCCCTGCCTAGACTTCCATATTTCCTTCGCATAATAAATTAGAATTTTTGGCAACAGATAGTAAAATGCGGAAATCGAGGCATTTACAAGGCTTATGATCTACTATTGGTTAGTTTTAGTGATCATTTTACACATTGTGTAACATTCAGCACTCTGCCTATGTTTGGACATCCGCATCCTAATAATAAAGTAAACATTTTGCAAAGATGCAAATTACGTTTGTGATCCCAACAAGGTAGATTTTTTTTAGTTACAACCATTTATGTAACAAGTCCAGTTTTGAAAAACAAGTCGAAACATTGCATCGAAATTATAAAAAAAGCATGAAATCAATTTATTTATATATTTTATCATACATGCAATTTTTTGTTCACTTTGCCCAGCTAACAAAGGTACATACAAGACTCTCCGTTCGAAGGTAGGCAACTACATACAATATAATAATTAATAAGTTAATATAAGGAACACATAAATAAAATATAAACAATATATAAAACAGAATATAAACTTATACGCATATATTCATACATATATATACACATATACATAAACATATATAAATATATATACACATACATACACACATATATATACTCATGCGCATACATACACATACCTATGTAAAAGATAGACAATTTACTTAACATTTGCGAAACTTCATGATTGCCATTTGTATTTTTTAAATTATTATTTATTTTCATATTTAATTTTAAACATCCAGTAATACGTCATTTCATCAAATTTTGTATTCTTTCTTCTAATCATCGTTTGCCTATCAACAGCCAATATCGCAAAGATTCATACATCGGTATACAGGCGCAGTATTTTATTTGCTAAGTAAAGGCTTATGTTTTAAATACCAGTTCGGAAACTATAAAAACTTTTGCTTTTTTAAGTCAAACTCAGTACCTCTTCTATAGTAGCTATATTACTAATCTACCACATCACGAGGCGGACAGACGGACACAATTATTATTTCCCTATCCGCGTTAACATTAGAACGAACATTTAAATTTAATCTGTGAGACTTTCAGTGTACATTTAAATTAACGTTTAAAACCACGTATCATAATATTATAAAAAACCTCACTTGTAGATAAAATGGATGCGAGAACTTTGAAAAACAGCATCTTTCTCGTCATGCTTCTGTTTGAAATTATATGTGATGTTTAATTGGTTAAATATATGTTAAAATTAAATGCATTCTATAAAAACTCACAGAATTATTATTATAGGTGTATAAAATAAACGATGCGATGTAGAAAACACAAAAAAATAAATATATATATACGATAAACAATTTTTTTTTCAAACTATTTTTAACATCACGAATAACAAAATATTGAAGACGTTATATTAGGACAAAATATCAAACCAGGAACCCTTGAGTAATAGTTCGACATTATTAAGGTATAATACTCTCTAATAGCAGCTTGTCCATCGCATACCGTACACCGCTTCTGAGGATATAAGTCTCCTTGGCGATGCCCACATACACGGAAAAGTTGCTCTTTGTCGAACAAAAAAAACTGCCCGTAGGAACTCTCTGTAATCTGGTAGCCTTAGCATCTTTGTGCTGAAAAGAGGTCATCCAGAAGAACAAAATATTCACTAAATTGGATTTAATTAAAATTTTCACTGATTGAAATTAAATTGATTGGACATGATCAATTCGCCAAATAATTTTTCGTGTTACCTTATATTACAATCGACAATATTTTTAGTCCAAATTTTTGTAGACAAGAACCTGTGGATGCCTGGACTTCTATATTACCTTATAATAAAATATGTTAATATTAACAGCTCCCCAGGGAGTTAAATCCAGTCCTTGTCTACAAAAGTTTGTACAAACTCAAAGTATTGTTGATAAACCCGCTTGGTCCATGAAGACGTATAGAAATTGAAAAAATAAGATTTTCAGGCGTTGCCTAGTATGTAGATGAATTTTTTATTATTTTATTTTTTTGTTTTTTTTACAATATACATAAGAGGTAAAACTGAGTATACAAAAAATAAAGGATAATTACATTGCAATGAAATACATATTGAGAGTAAAAATAGTAAACAAAAATCCCACAAGGCATGGCCTTTTCGTGGGTATACAAGAAATGTTTATGAATTTTTACTCCTATAATAAAAAGACAGGTATAATATAAGAAAGAAAAAAAAAATCTGTAAAATAAAAATAATAATTCAATTAGATGAATCTCATTTAGCTCATTCATTAATAAAGGTTTTAGCTCTTTAACTTCTGAAACACTAACAGATGGAAGAATCGAAGTAATATAGATGTTCAAATATGACCAGAATGGTGAATGTTACACAGTGTGTAAAGTGGCCACTTAAACCTGCCAATGACAGGTCAGAGGCCTTGTATACATAGACTTCTATATTGCCTTCTCTAAAATGTTCTTCCTCTGTGTTATATATGTCAATTTTATTACAATGTCTATTTTTAACTTTATTATTCTTTTACATTGTATGTCAAAGGTGAGAAGTGAACTATTTTTTGTAGCAACCGTGTTGGTTATGGGCTATTGTTAGTTGATCCCTTTGAGTGATTGACGAAACACAACCCACGCAGTTTCAAACAACTAGAAATGATCACATAGAATATGTGGGTAATTGTTAAGGCTCGGCCCGAGCACTGCCCACGCCCGTAATTTGGACTCCTCACTTTCGCTAAGCAAAAGAAAAAGTAAATGAAATATGGCTTATTACAGCAGACGATAAAGATTCTATCTGTTTGAGCACCGTACGGAATATTACGAAAAAGTATCGCTTCGCTTACTACGAACCGTATCTCTGGAATCCAAGATAGATAAAATTTTGAATTCGGCGACTTTAAGGTACTTAATTATATAATCTCATGGTAACTGCATTCGTTGGGATAATATCTTAAAAAAGAAAAATTGTTTGTTACTAGCGGACACAGTTTTGAGATGCGCACAGTGTTTTTGAGACGATCTTCACAAAAATGACTATATTTTTTTGAATCAAAAGTAAATTAAAATATACTAAGCATGGCAGGCGAACGCGCCAACTACTATACTACAAGTGGGCTTATCTTCAATCGATTGAGTTTCTCAGGATTTCCATCCCAGAGTAGCCATTTAGGTGACACTCGTCCAAAGTTTGTGTTTTATTTCATAATCAAATATGTATTTTTTATTTTCCCACCCAAACACATAAAAAAATATTGAATCGAGTTGTGGTCGCCTGGATAGAGTCTCGGACTCACGGCTCAAAGGTCTGTGGTTCGAATCCCACTCTACCCTAACTTGATTCCCATTTTTTAATGACGAGTTATTTACAACTCGTTGAAAATGGCCCTCAAAATGAAATATTTCTTTAATTAAAAAAAAAAGAAATAAATATTAGCGTTCTTATAATTTACCCAAATATTTTAATTTTTGTGGGCAATTTTAACGAGTTGAATAATTCACTGGAATGAAAATCAATTTGAGGTAGAGTGGGGCTCGAACCTTGGACCTCTGATCGTGAGTCCGCAAAACTAACCAAGGAACCACAACCCGATTCACTTAATTTTAACTTATCTAATACTTGTATGCCCAAAATCACTCGCAAACGAGTGGAGGCGTATAAAAAAAATAAAAAAATACTTGTATGCGAGTTATGTATAGTATATGACAAAAAGTCATTGCTGAATTTAAGGCTATGGCAAAAACAATCCTTAATACCAATATCGCATATTCCAAAAGAGCTTAACTAATGTGTTGGTTCTGAGAAGATACATTTTTATATGTTTGCAAGCATCGCTTTTACGATGAAAATCATTAAAATTTTGTATTTTAAAATGTATTTGTGGATACAAATGGAATGCTTTGTGTTTAATCACCAAATTTATTCGACGGAATTGCCTTGAATTTTCAATAAACAATAATAAAGGGATATGCTCGATGGCTTTGAAAGAGTTTTAGTGTTGCCATTGTTCAAATGTATATCTATATTACATTGCTGTACTATTTGTTCTTCCGGGTTTGCAGTATTTCTCAAATGAGGATTAAGATGTGTGTACGTATACTTAGGTCCCTTAAGACTCTTATTTAATTTTCCGCACGACATCATTCATAATTGATTTGCTTATCCTTTCTTAAGCATTCTGAAATGTTGTTAAAATGAAATATTTGATTTATTTTTGAAATGGCTGATGCCAATTTCAAAAGAAAATAAACAAACAAACAATTGTAAAAAATATAAATCATTAAAAAGCAATTGGCACTGAATATATTCTGATATCTACTCGTAAATGCGTGTAGCTCATTTAATATAATCATTATTAAAATCATCTTAATGTTTTTAGACAAGATTTTTAACGTTGCATGAATAATTTAAATACGAATGATTGCAAAAAATAATTTATTTTTATTTATTTATTTAATCAAATGTACAATACAGCACAACTGTCAATAACAATGTATGCATCTGATTATTATTTACAAAAACGAGTTCACAAAATATAGATAAAATTCAACAATTAGTCCATAAAGACTATAGCAAACAAAGACAACTGTTTATTGTGTATGCAGATAATTGGTAGAATTCCATGTTAAATTTGGTAAAGTATCCAAAATAAAACACTTTCATTAGATTTTTTCTACTTTAATTTTTTTTAAATACATGTGACGCGTTTCGTCTTGTAAGGACATTATCAAACTAATTTAAACTATTATGCACCTATATCATTAAACAACAATTATTGTTAGTATATTAGGAAACTTTGTAAATATTTAAGATAGTTTGATAATGTCCTTATAAGACGAAACGGGTCAAATATATGTAATAGACATAAAAGTAGAATTAAATCTAATAAAAGTGTTTTATTTTGGATAACTTATAGGATGGGTGCGCGTGAGTTGATTTGAGGTTAAATGAGAAAGATGGATTACAATTGAACTTTTTTACTAAATTGTTACACACGGGTTATATACTATTATTTCGTAGATAACGAATTTACAATAGCGAGCACTAACGGAGAGCTGGTGGCCAGACACTATGCCCAGGCATAACTTAGACCCTATCGGCCTTACTCAAGAACTTGGCATAAAGTTACGCCTAGATATAGTGGTAGAATACGGATGGGAATACCATGCTTATTTTACCACTATGTCTAGACGTAACTTTAAAGCAAATTTATAATTAAGGCCCCAAGTTAAATAGGTGCGAAGGTTTTCACGGTCACTGTTATCAATATTATTTATTAAATTATTTGGGAAAACAGTTTTCCCTGAAGATGGCTCCTGCAATGGTAGCCGAAACGTCGGATCAAATCCAACATACACGGTATTACCCAAAAAAGATAAATAATATTGAAGGCCCCAAGTGTTTGTGCAATTATAACAGAAATGTAAAGTTATAAATCAGTAATCAAAGATGGTTGGTTACCTTTCTGTTGAAATTCGTGTCAGATATTGATTGAATGGTAAATTTGTTATGCCTTTTGATTGCGTAACGAAGGTAGACTCATCTCGTGAATATAATAATGGGATTTTAAACAATTGCAACACGGAAGACTTGTTAATATATATGTAGTTACGCCGACTACCTATCAACGCACGACTGAGTCTCGAACCCGCAGTGCGTGAGATATCACGCAATTGTTACAATGAACGTCACTTAGTCACACAGATAAACAATATACCTATCAGTAAATATACAATGCTTTTTATGCGACGCGGCCAATAAAAAGGTTTTAAGCAAGTTTTAAGCAGTCCTCATATTTGTTTTAAATATTGTGTTTTTACGTAATATTAATACAAAATAAGGTAGTTTAGCATCTACGTATGATGCGCTGTAAAACTTCGCTTACTTATAAACCTGGTATAAAGTTAGTTAGAGCAGGTAATTTTTTTTTGAATGACCTATAAATTTTTCGTAATTTTTTTTATTCGGTGTTCATTTTTAAATTTGGCCACTCTTATGTTTTAATAATACCAATACATAGTACGCTTCCTATTTCATTACAATTTGTTATTTTTGGTAACCTGTAAATAATACGTTTTTTTTAAAGGCCTTAACTCTGCTTAGATTATATGCACGACAAATTAGATTTTATAAGATGTTGTATTCCTAGATACTTTTCAAAATTCGGCAAATTATGGTTGTTAAAATAAGGTTTTAATTTTAGTTAGGTATTTAAAGTGCATTAAAATCAATCTTTGACATAATGTGACCTAATTTCATTAACAATTGAAATTAAAAAAAACGTTCCGCCGAAGAAATAATAAGAATTGATAAAAGACAGCATAATAAGTCATTGTTTTTTAAATTAATATGCAAACATATTATTTTTAGATTGCACAGCTGTTTTAAGAGCTATTTTTTTAGTGTTAATATTAACTCAAATTTAGTATTGAATTTGTAAAATTAGTCATATTTAAACAATACAGATAATATTATTTGAACATTTTTGTAACCTTGCCCTAATTGTAATCTCGCAGATTTATTTTTAATGTTAAGTAAACTTTTAAGAACATAAATATTTGTCATAAAATCACAAGCGATCTCTTTATTCCCTCCTGTAAAATGTTATTTACCCCTGTTGTAATATGTTTGCAAAAAGTGATATTCAAATGACATTTATGATGGTTATCAGATGACAATTGATGACTATGATTGCACGAAAAATTAAACTTATTAACCAAAAAAGTTAAAATTGGGATTTGTGTTAGCTAGTCTGAGGATTCTTGACACTGTAATAATTCACTGTCCCTGGATTGGCTCCTGAAACGTAAGACTGATCACTTTACCTCTCATGTAATAATATTTATCAGAGTACCAATGCGGTGCGGATGGGAAAATGAAGATTATTCTTTTACTAGAAAAATACATTTCTGTTTGCGAAATAGAACCAGAACCCTGAACGAGTGCTTTTGACTCGATGGGTACTCTCAAGTAAAAATCCTGAATTGGGAAATCAAGTGGAGATAGGTTGGCCTCGTAGCGTAGAAGTTGTTTCGTTTTCTAGGATCAATCAGAAACCCTAAAAAGTGACCAGTTTTATTTGTTGGAAATGGTATTAAGACAGAAAATTTCATTGCTTTACTCTTTTTTTTTTAAATAACCTAATTGGTTTGGTTTTGGGGTGCGGAAAATTTTAGTAAAGCTAGGGTTTCCTAGGACAGCGGTGCCCGTATCTTAACGGCCGTAGTGAACGGTGATGCGGTGGACAGCCTTCGTAGTGGTGACTAGAGAGTGGTTTTGTTTTTAAACGGTGTTATTAACATCGTTTTCCTAGGAAACCACTCTCTAGGCACCGTTACGACGTCTGTCCACCGCATCACCGTTCACTACGGCCGCTAAGATACGGGCGCAGCTGTCCTAGGAAACTCTAGCTTTAGGCAAAATTATTCCGATGTGCAGTTGTCTTTTTCACACAGTATCGGAGAGGCATTCGCCAGAGAGTGATAGAAAAACAATGTTCCAAAAATTGTCTTTTAAAATGTAAACAAAAAAAGTATTTCTGTTTTTTAAAACATTTTTAATAAATAAGCATGCATTGTAAATAAATCAGTACAAAGACGCGTGACTGAAAATTATTTTTGAAAATTATATTAAAATATTTTTTAATTACTTCGTAGAATGGTAGCATATAATCAATTAAATTCAATTATGAGTATTTCCTCTAACGCAATATTAATGCTCAATATTATATTATGTAGAATAGTTTGTTTTGCAGGTCGAGTGTTAAGTTGATTTCAAATGAAATAGAAAGTCACAGTATTTGCAATTTTCAGATACCTGACTTGCAAATATATGTTCCTTCGAGTTGAAAATACATCTGTAATATATTGGACATGCAAATAATAAAAACATATGTTTGTGTATTATTCGTGTCGGTAAGTTCTATAAAATATCATGACAACGTAATACGATAAAGTTTAAAAAAATGTGAGTATAGTACATTTATGTTTTTGTTTCATAAAATAAATATCAATAAATTAACTTAAGTTCCCTAGTTGGAGCATATTTTATCTACAAACAGCCCACAGCCCTTTGTGCATCTTCTTAGGTCAGGTTCGCGTCTTGCAGTTTTGACGAGATTTGCCATCAGTCAGGAGCGGACGTCCAGGTCGTCGTAATATCGACACCTTGAAAAGTCGGCAAGCGTTGTTAAGACTCTTAAAATCTGTAGTATATGGCCAAGCCAACTGTATTTCCTCCGCTTAACGAAAGTAATAGTTGTCACAGGTGTTTGCTGCGTCTTTTTTTATTTTAATATTTTTATCTGGGAGTTGCTTATTTTTTTGCCTTGCTTATTATGTTCAAGGCTTATATTAACTACACGAAGTATGTTTCTTCGAATTACTCTTACTATAGTGTGAGGATCTGGTGGATTAATCGGCTGTGGCTTCGTTAAGAAACTTCTTTACATTTGCTTTAAGAAGAGTAAACCACAAAAAAACTCATTTAAGAGAAGCCGGACTATTAAATGACATCAACCGACCTTCCGTTACACGTTGAAAGTGTTCGAAATTTATTTATTTTAACAATTACCTTTACTATTTTTACCACGTAAGATATTACCTCCTGCAATAAGGCCTTATGACTTATTAGTGTTACGATGAATAAATGAGAGACATCTTGGGGTCGTCTGATCATCACATGGACAGCTATTGATTTTTGAGAGCTTAAAACGGTGAAGATAGTTCATTAAACCTCCGTGGCCGCTGAGGATTTGAGTCAGTTCGTAGCCAACTTTCTGCGTTTTCCCGAAATCAAAGGCATGAAAAATTGTTGGAAAAAATATTTTAGTTATCTGTCTAGTAGTTTCACTAAGTAAGTACCAGTCGTTCCATAGCTTAAGAGGTCTGCTTCTTGTTTTCTTTTTGGCAAACATTAAAGGAAATTTGGCAAAATCAGGAGCTGTGTTCTTGAGAGTAGCTTCTCGAGCCTAATCCGCTGCGTCCGTTCTTTATTCCTCGTAGAATCAAACCACCGCACACCTAAAATTCTTTTTTTGCGGCCTCCATGGTGTAGGGATAAACGCGCTCGATTCACGCATAGAAGGTTCCGGGTTCAATTCGTGATGAGAACAGAAAAATTACATGTGGTTTTTTTCAAGTCTGGATATTCTGTGTTAAAATTCATCACAGTAATTGGGCCCCCTGGCCTGTTGTGGTACATAAAAAAAATATTAGAAAAAATACTATAATGGCCGGAAATAGATAAATCAGTCCTGTATAGACTATTAAGTTATGTTTTCCGTAAACCCTCTAGGGGATAAATTCTGGAATTGTCTATAAGGTATAAACATGCGCAAATTATTATTTATTTATAAACGGACTTAGTCCATTCATTATTGTTGATTATACTTATTGGCAAATTTAAATTTTGTAACTGGTGAAATAGTTCTGTTGAATTTCAATGACATCACCACTGTCATCATAAGCAAAAAAGCAGTTTGCTAAAGTCATATTTTGAGACATGACACTTTTAAGTATTTATCAAGTTTATGCAACTTAAAAATACTGTAAATAAAATACTGTAAGTCAAAACACATTTTAATTGTTTTGAAAACATAAAACCTGTGTGGTATCTTGACATTTTTTCGAGTGTTTGCTTATGGATCTCTAGATATTTTGTTATTGCTAAAAAAAACTTCAAAAAACATTATATCGTTTTTTGTACTGAAATAATTTTTCCAATGCTTATTGCTATATTATATCAAATGATTCAAGATTTGTTTTAGAATCTCGTATAAAACTCAGAATGTGATTTTTGTCAAAAAACTAACTTTTTGCCTATGCTGGCAGTACACAAGTTACAGATCTTTTAATTCACAAAAATCAGCTAATGTAAAAAGCTTAATATGGATATTAAAATATAAACAGTATTGTGAATGTTACAGTGTGTAAAGTTGCGACGCAAACCAATGACAGTTCATAACATTAAAACTTCCATATTCTATTCTTAAAATGTTTTTGCCGAAAGTTAATCCAATTAATTCGTTTGTAATCAATAGTTGGCATTTAAATACATTTTTTTTACCTAAAATGCAATGACAAAAAAAAAAATCGTTAATTAAACGTACTTAACAAAAAATTAAAAATATGTAACAATAGACGTTAGACAATACTTCTTCTACAAAAATCTCTGTAAGGTACATAAAATATCTAACTGGAGAAGAAAAAATAAACAAAAATTTGTTAAATTTAATGTAATTTAAATTAAAATTTTAGTTTGTTTTAGAGTTCGATAGATAGATAGAATAACGAATGTTACATAGCATGTAAAATGATCACGAGAACCAAAACTAGCTTATCACAGTCACAAGCCCTTTAAATGTCAAGATTGCGATATCTTAAATATTTTTTCCGCCTTTTTTGAAAGATTATATTAATTTGATACTAGGAAACAAAGATTTCAATGTATGTATTGATTAATTTACGTAGGTATCTATTGAAAATATATACCTTTTATATTGTCTGAACAGAAATGAATGAATAATTGTTAGAGATTTTAATTTTGAAAGTAAACATGTTTTTAAAATTAGCTTTAAACACCTTTCCTTTGTCATTTTATATTATTTTGCTTGACTATGAGAGCTATTCTCTCAGACCAATAATGTAGTTTCAATCTAACAACCAGATCAATAGCAAAAATGAAAGTGTGCATTGAAGCAGGTCCGCTGTAGCGAACTTTCGCAAAAATGCAAGCAAAGTGAAATGAGACTGAAAGCGTACCTTCAGTTCAGCATTCGCAAGGTAATACTAGTGCAAACATACTAAATACAAGTTAATACTATTTGTAAATACAAGGTTATGTAAATGGTAGTTGGAGATAGTTGATGCCTCCTTTGCGTAGTCACTAGAAATTGGAAAACAAGTCAAGTCGGGTTTAGGTAAGTATTGGTAACCTTAATAATAATTATAATAATAATATTTGGCTGATTTATTTAGCGCCATTTTTGTAAAAAATCACCTCAAGGGCGCTTTACAAGTGTATATCTAAACTTACATTCTAACTAAACTTAAGTGATATATTATATTTCCAGATTTAAAATTGAGGGTATGATAGTCTAAAAAAGTGGGATTTTAGTTAGGATCTGAACTAGCTGTGACTGTCGATGAAAAGCACGATCTCCAAATCTAGTGTTTGGGGAGCGTCGGATTTCGACAAGTTTTCCTCTTCCTGAATCAAATGCTGACCTAAGAGTAGATTTTCTTTGACATGTATTTTCCCTAATACAAAGGTCCTTGTTGATTTTGATCTTAGATCCTGGGTTTAGGCTTGAACATACATAAATTAACATTGTGACACGTTTGGCTACCATGTCAGGCATCCTGGGCACCAAACCAGCATGGTATATTTCGAAGAATGTAACATTTTTATGTTTCAAATTGTTTTTTTAATTTGAAAATTTATTTCAACCCTTACGGATTATTACATGCATTTTACAAAAATAATATTAATTTTTTTTATTCATACTCTGTTGTTGATCATTATATTTTTTACATCTTTTAAAAAGTTTGTCTGAGTCTTTTGTTTAGTTTTGTCTGGTAGTTGTATAATTTCAGTCCCCGATTTATTAGCCTTGATTTGAAATGTTACATGTGATATTGTCCTGATATTCATTTATTATGTTCATATTTGTTACAATTTTTTTCAAGTTTTAGTTATTTGTCTACAATGATATCAGTGGCTAACTTATGAATAAATTTTAAAGATTCTAGTTGAAAAAGTTCATTAACATTGAATTGTTTAGTTTTTTTAAAGAGTTCTGTAGTTGTTAGATAAGGGAGGTCATATACTTGCTTCAATATTTTATTTTGCTGTCGTTGTAAACTGTTTATGTTATTTTGGTTTCCTGTTACCCATAGTTGTTGCATATAAAATACTTTAGATTTGACATAGGCTTCATACATAAGAATTTTTTTCATTTTTGGAACAAAGTTTTTCATTGTTTCAAAAAGAACTGGGAGTTCGGTTAGGAATAGCAGGCGCCCCATTCAACAGTGTGAAGGCTGTCTGGAGATCGGATATTTACTCAGTGAAAACTAAATGCCGCCTATATAACGCCTGCATAAAACTTATTACCCTCTGCGGATGCGAATCATGGCACCTCACTAGTGCCCAAAACAGCGAAACTCTTAGTTTTGAGAATAGGTGTCTCAGAAGAATCTTGGGTGTGCGGTGGTTTAACGTTGTGAGTAATGAAGTAATAAAAGAACGGACGCAGCAAACTCCGGTGACAATTGTCGCCAAACGGAGGCGATACAGTTGGCTATATACTGCAGATGCCTCCTGAGAGCCTTAACTTTGCTTGCCTACTTTACAAGGCATCAGGTTCTCGACGTCCTAGACGTCCACTGCTGACTGTTCATCGGCAGTTATTATTTATATTAGCAGTTTTAAATAAATGTATTTTACTCTTGAAACGGCTGAAGCATATAATAAATAGCGTTATAAAAATGATAAATAAAAATGAAATATAATTCTCTTTCCACACTGATGATTCTCTCTTCATAAAGTTATTAATCAATCATTTATATCCTATTATTATTTGAATAGTTATCCTGAATCACTTTTCGTCATTGCTTTTATACAATTAAAATAATTCTTCGCCGCTTGCAAAATCGACGCCTTCGAGCAAAATTTAATTGAGTGACCGCAAACATGACACTCAATATTCTTCCCTTTTACCTTAATTGTAAATTAGAACCTCTCAAACTGAAACCATTATAAATGTGTTTGATATTATTACACCACATCATATTTATTACAAGCAAAGACCATTTGAATTTTGCGCTATTAAATTAATATGATTATTCTGTTGTTTCGCTGCTTTCTTCTACTTATTATTTCTCTAATTTGATATCACTTTACTTATTCAATGTAATGTTGTTAAATGCATCATCCGTTAATGTGTTTTGAGTCTTACGCAACGCAGAAATTCCAAATGATGATCACCAATTGTTATTTGTCTTGTAGCCTTAATATTCCTCTATTTTTGGTTGACCACATCGTAATCAAAGGTCTTTAACGAATTTTACCAAAGTAAAAGTGTTGCGTCAACACGTTTCTCTCTAAATACACGTCTTGTTTACCTGTAAACAGGATGCATTTGTTTTTTTTCTGACCACTAGACAAAATTGATGTAATCACAAAATTGTTGCTAAAGAGTCAAGTAATGTGGTCAGGTGAACGACGTGAGCGTATATATTGTTAAAGTATGTACTCGCATAATAATGCATTAATATTGTGTAAACAGAATTACTAGAAAGGTACCATTATGAATATTTCAAAAGTACCTATCTACAATTAAATATAATTATTCAAATGAAATTTGCTTTAGCGCTTTTCATATTACGCAGAGAGTAGTTTGGAGTTGTTTGTTGTTTTGTTTAACATTTGGAAATAGTATGAGAAGGTGATTGCATTATTTATAAATTAGACAAACAGAAGCCTTCACTACGTACCCCATTTTTCAACATCTGCAGAGTACTCTATTTGTAATTTTCATTAATTATAGAATACAATACAAATACATAATTGTCATAATATACAGTTATTAGTTTTAAATTTACTTGTCCCATCAGATAAGTCTGTTTCGAGGCAGGGATTTCTATATTTTGATTGATCAGAATTGAACGTAGTTATTCAGAAAGCAGCCAGCCATAGAAAAGTAAAACTGAGATAATAGCACTTTTATGATGAGAGTGAATAATCAAATCTGCACAAAAGTATGACATGTTTTTGACTTTAACAAATGATAAACACTGAATACGTTTGTTTTTTTAAATATAACTAACAATAATCTAATAATGTGTTCGACCAGTTTTAATAAGTACCTTAGATTTTTCTAGTGTAGTAGGTGTTTTCTGAGAATTGCCGTTTTAGTGATCGACACTATTTTCAGGAAGTGATTATTATATTTTTTGTATGAAAGCAGTTTGGCTGTTTTTAGCAGAACATATAATTGGCCTTACTTCACCTGATAACACTAATATATCTTTTTTTTTTTTTTTTAATATTGTGGACTGGCTGCTTTCTGCATAACTGCGTTCAATTATAGATCATTAAAAAGATTAAGTTTTGTGCTATCTAGTGACTGAAATGACATTTTTATTTCAGTTGTATATTTTGTTTTCTTATGTATTTGTGACAGGTAGTTGGAAGCTTGCAAAACAAATATTAAATGAAATTATTAAAAATACGCTAGTTTATCTATTGGACATCATAGCATACTTTGTGTGATTTATACAAATGACAGTAATTTCTGATGTAACGCACTTTTTGGTATTTCATTCAAGATTAATATTGCAATACCCCGGTAGGTTTTCATTGAAATATATACAAAGAAGGTGTTTACTTCAGACGTTTCGTTTGATCAAATCATTAACCTGACGAAAATATCAACACTGGCCCACACTGTAATAAATATCCTGCATTCATTCAATCTTTCCTAAAATAAAAATACATTAATGCTTCGACGCGTAGGTACAATTTTTTAAGATTTTCAACAGATTCTTGGATTCCGACACCGATTTATTTTTGTATTTTTGCGTAGGTTAAGCGAGTTGTTGATTCTAAAACGAAAGTTAATTTTTTAAATTAGGTATAATCAAGCAGCTAAGATCTTAAGTTCAAGAGGCTATTGAAAATATTGAGTCAAAACCGTTGAAAAGTTATAAATAAAATAAAAAAATCCTTAGATGTTAAATGCACAGTTGAGTCATAAGAATAATTAAATAAAAACGTCATTACAAAAACATGTTTTGGATTGAGATGATATAAACGGCTTGAAACCCATTTAGTATCATTTGGTCATGACTATTTGAAAATATTGTGTGTTTCCGATTGAAATAATGTTTTTACGAAGGTATGTACATGCATGTATTTTGTTTGTCCAGGTGGATGAAAAATACAGTGATGCGTGTGAAATGGAACAATTATTATCTTTTCCTTCCTCACTAATCCTAAAAATATTCCTAGACTGTCACTCACTAAGTGTATGATACGCATTCATCCTTTATTTTTTTAGTTTTAGGCCAGGTAGAGGGCATCGTTCAATGAGGACACCGTTTGATCACCATCACCATCTTAAAGAAGATTGACTGTTTTCTCGATCGCGTGCCCATAAACCCATTTTTTTAAAAGGTGGAAAGTAGACATTCCACGTATTGTTTAATTTTCTACTCATTTTATTTACCTTTAATCTTTAATAATTGTTTTGTTTCTGGGTGTGTACAGTTCTGGTAAAATTGAACCAGAATCCTGGACGAGTGTTCTCGACTCGACGGTCATTTTCAAGTAAAAACCCTGAAAAAAAAATGTAACGGAGATAAGTTGGCATTGTACTGGATTGGTTGGCGCGTCGCTTACCATGCTTGAAGTCAAGGCTTCGATTCCTCGCAAGATTGACGTGAAATATTTGTTTGAAGCTGGTTTAACAATGTGATATTTCACTGTCCCTGGAGTGGTATCTGAAACATAAGACTGATCATCTTCCCGTCATGTTAATAGATAAACTAGGCACGCTGCATTTAGTGTTGCAATGTAGAGCCCTGTACGCTACAGGGTGCGGATAGTGGTATGATAATGATGACGTGGAAAAATAATAAAAATAATTTTATTCGGTAGATTTACATATTAAGTACATCTTAAAAATAATAAAGTGAGCATAAGGATTTCTTGATAAAATTTTTGCTTTGTGTAAACGTTTGAAAAAACTTTTCATGCCATTGAGCAAATTTGATTGAACAAAAAAGAAGATAAATCTGCACACATGTCAAGTGGCGAGATAAATGTAAAGATTATCAGACAAGATTACAGAGTTGTACCAATGTTTTTGGTGGTTGCCAATAACAAGACATGTATCCAAATCCAGCTGCAAGGTCCAGTTTTTTAAGGTCATTAAAATAAACGCCTGTAAAGATACCTCCTATATACAAATTAAAATGAACCCTAGAATATCTTAGTATTTTTTGCATTATGTATTGAACTCTTCAATAATGTTTCTAATTTTAACTTTTTTTTTATGTTTGTTTTTTTATGCAAATATAGGGAAAAATAATGAAAGAAAAAGTATTTTTTTTCGGTTTAAATTTCATATTTTAGTTTATGTGGACAATATGCTACATCAGGCATTTAAAGATAAAAAACTACAAAAATGTAAGGAAAATAAGAAATAATGATTCTTATGAACATTTTTTTATAAAGCGGAAACAATTATAACTTTAAATTCATAAAAAAAAAGAAATCACCCTTTGAACTTTAGCTAAATTACACTTTTGACGAAATTCTTGAAACTGACTTTTTGTTTCAAACTTCATCGAAAATTTTTACCCTGATGGTTATTTTTTAAATAAATTATAATGGCTAGTACGTATACAATAATAAAAACTTTTCGCCGAATAATAAAAATGTTTTAAATCACCTTTATACACCGATTGTCATTAAGTAGAAGATCGTCTACATTGGGAATTGTGGGGTTTAAATCATTTTCAATATTTAGATGTTTATAATATTTTAAACAATACAATACTTGATTGGATGCCAGGGTAGACGTGTGTGGCAGTCCATTCTCTCTGCTTACCTCTACGGGGAAATGGCGTGATCGTAGTAGTAGTAGTAGTAATACAATACTATTTATTTACTTATTTGAAGGGTCGAAAAAATGTTTTTTAGGTTTGGTATTATAAAATAATATGTCTTTACTGTAGTGTTCCTCGATTATTTTTTATAATAACGGGACAAGGATCGAGAAAGTTGATAGTTTTTTTCTGAGAAATGATAACCTACACAAAAAACACTTGACACGTGTTAGTAGATGATGTATTTAAGGTTCATACATGTTATTTGCAAAAAATGAAGTAGTTCGTTTATTTTTGACGACCCATTAGGGTCATGTACAAAATATTATAAGGTCTAATAAGTCATGTTATGTCTTGTCTAGTAAGTATAGTTATCATGTGCTAAGTAAAAGTTTATTTAAATGCCTTGACAAAATAACAGCCATGTTCTGAAATCGGTTAGAAAATTTAATATTCGTGATTTTAGACAAAGAAAATATTTTGTTCAACCTAGAAAATCACAAAATTATCAAATATTCATTTTATTAAAAGAAATATTGTTATATTTATTTGTTATACATAAAAATGATATTTTTTTATTTATACATGTTTTTTAGCCAAAATTGCAAAAAAGGTATAATGATACGCAAAAAAGGTACAATTTATAGAAAATTACGAAAAAAAATATTTACATCTCTAACACAATATCACGTGCCGTAATTTGAAATTAATAATATTTATAAAGTCTAGCATACAAGATGTCTGTACATATAAATGATGCAAATTGCAAATTTATTTAGTATATATTTGAGTTTATTTGTGTACGTGGCAATTGTCGAGTTTAGAACACCTAAAAAATAACTGACTTGTAAAATATATAAAGATCTAGAAGAGCAAATTGTTATGTATGTGAAAGTAAAAAATAATGTATGCAAATCTAGATTTTGGTGCTGTCAACTATTTTGTCAACAGAACAAAAATATTGACACGTCAAAATAAACTTTATCTTATTAGTACATAATATAAAATGATTGGTAGATAAGGAAATTATAAGGTTGAAAACGCCCAATGATACGATTGTAATATAAGAAGAAAGTTTCTCGAATTATTAATCTAAGTTATTGTCCCTCAGGCAGTACTAAGCATTTATATGAACGAGTACGGCAGACTATTACTACTTGAGAACTGCTCAGTAGTATGTAATTTTGTAGTAGATAATACATTATTTTACGTTTGTTTAGTGAGATTGATGAAGTTCTAAATTGACCATACTTTGTGACTTTCGCTTTCAATTTCGTGATATAAAACAAAAAGCTTTGTAGTCGGGTAAAACGCACGAAAAATGTGGAAATCATAAGATTTTCCCATTTAAAAAATAACGTTTTTTGAAAATCGCGGAATGCAAAAAATTAAAAAAACATAAATTAGATAAGAACACTAATTTTAAAGGTATTTCTATTTAAAAATATATTTAAACAACTTATATAACTAAAATAGTTTAATTTTCGACCGGCAGATTACGCCATTTCAAATTTAAACTAAACTTTGGGGCCTCGATTCTCATATAAAGACTAAGTATTGAACTAAAGTTGGGCCCTTACCGGTACCGGTATGAAGGTAACAAAAACATAAATAAGATATTGTTATAAATTGAATATTACAACCAGAATTATTTTCTTAAAAAAAAGGTAAACTTCTATAAAAAAAGTTTCAATTCAAATATTTCAATAACTATTTTTTTTAAAGATTTCCGAAGACATAATTTTACTTAGAAATATAGGAAAACGTCACAAAAATTTATGTGATTTAAAATGCTTATATTTCTTTTCCAAATTAAAAAAATTAGATTTTGCTTCCGCATCTTCATTAAAAATTTATTATCTTTAAATTATTTGAACAAATTTCAGTTCAATACTTAGTCTTTATATAAAAATCGAAGCCCCAAAGTTTAGTCCAAATTTGAAATGGCGTAATCCACCGGTCTAAAAATAATTATATTTAAGTTATATTCAACTTTTAAGTATATTTTTTAATAAAAAATATTGTTTTTATATAATTTATGTATTTTTTTTTATTATTGCGCAATTTTTAAAAAACATTAGTTTTAAAAAACATTAGACAAAGAAACAGCTGTGTTTCTATACCTAGACGTTTATATATCCTGTGAATTGATTTTTCGACTTAATATATTTTTTCTGTTTTAATTTAATTAGGTACCGTTTTTTTTCGTTTTTTTATTTTAAAGTTAATCTTTATTTTTAAATTTTTACCAATACTCGTTTCAGTTTTTATTAATTTAAATACACTTTATAGTTGATAATTCTATTTCGATTTTTAATATGTTTGAAATGTTTAAGCGTCATATAATAAAAAAACAAAATAAGGTGCTGCCAAAACCTTGGAAATCCCCAGTTAGTCGGGACCTGAAACAAATAACCTCTGTACATTGTAAAAATAACTAAATTAGAAAAGAAACATCGGTATTATTTGGAATATTAAAAGTTAAGACCTAAAATGTAAGGTTAATGTTTTGAACCTATATTTTTTTTTTACTATCATTTATTGTAATGACCATAACGTTTTTTTTTTTTTTTTGCACCACAACAGGCCAGGAAGCCCAATTACAGCGGTGAATTACATCACAGAACACCCAGGCTTGAGAAAAATCACATTTAATTTTTGTGTTCTCACCGGGAATCGAACCCGGAACCTTCCGTCTGTGAGTCAAGCGTCTTGACCACTACACCACGGAGGCCACCGTTTTAAAGGAATATGAGTAAAATGACATGCAAGTAATAACTTGTTCATTAAATAAAAAAAAAGTTATAAATATCAAATAATTGCAGCGCAAATTCACCAGTAATGCGGGTGCATGTACTAGCGAACCAATGTGCTAACAACATCGATGTCTTTAACGTAAGCCTTGTAAATTTTAAATATCAACGTATTTGTTCCATATCAAATAAAACCTAATATTCCGTTCATATTATATTTTATAACATTATGTACCTAGCTGCTTTAAACCTTTAACTGCATTTCTTTAGCTTATTTAAAAAATAAAAAATAAATTAAAACCAACTTAACTTCTAAACACAGTTCTATATTTTATTACTTTATATTGTAATTTTAAAAATTTATGTTGTTAAAACACTCATCTTTTTATTTTTATTTTTTTTCCAACTAAACTTCTTAACACTGTTCCTATCTTTTATTTCTTTGTATTGTATTTTTTTAAAATTTATGTTGTTTATATACTCATTTTCTTTTTTTTTTTACACCAACTTTACTTCTAAACACTGTTCTATCTTTTGTTGTCTTATATTGAATTTTTAAAATTTAATGTTGTTTATATTCTCATATTTTATATAACTTTCATGTATGTAAAAGCCTTATTGGCGTGAAAAATTAATAAAACTAAAATAAATATCATTCATCCATAGTTAAAAAATGCAATGTACGTGTACATGTATAGTGAGTTAATTCATGATTTCTCTTACGTTTCTGCAAACTTGAACTTCAGCGGTCATTGCTAGGTGAAACTGATAGTGATAGTATAGTGAACAGGTGTTTAAATCTGCACAATTCAAAACAACAAACATCGAACCATCTCTCTCCAATTGCCGGGGAAGTCATCGATTAGAAAGAAATAGATAGGTTGTTAGATCCGATCATCTGCAGCAAAATTACTATTAATCCGACCTGAAAACCCATATCGCTGTAGTTTGTCTTAAATCGAGACGACTGGTGATGATGTTAAACTGACGCAGTTTCTCTTATAGTGAGAGTGATCGCAAATAATAATGTTCGTAAAAGAAACATAACTGGTTTTAGGACGGCTTCTGAATAAGCTTTAAAACTAGATAATTACTTCAACGGGACACTCAAATTAATTACGGAGATCTGACGAAATGTGTGTCAACGATTTTATTATGAACCGTATTTGCATACATTTGTTGTAAGGCACTGTGGATTATGCTGAATTTCTTGTGTTGTAAACTGGCTAAGGTGTAAAACAAATACGCAACATGTTTTGTGCTGTAATCCATTTTAATTGAAACTGATATTTTTTTTTGTTTTAGTGATCTAAATACAGAGCTATTATTGAATAAAAACCTTGTATTGGCAACGTTTAGATTATTTTTCCTAACAATCTTTCACGCTTTTGATTTCAAGAAATCGCAGCAAGTTGGCTACGAACTGACTCAAATCCTTATAGACCACGGATGTTTTATAAGTTATCTTTACCGTTTCAAGCTCTCAGAAATTAATAGCTGTCTATGTGATGATGAAACACTCCAAGATGTCCCTCATTTGTTGATGCATTGTCCCATTTTTAGCTTAGACTGAAAACAGCTGGCGGCGCGATTCAGAAGTCTGGATGAGGACCTAGAAGATATCGTAACAGTAATAAGTCATAAGGACTTACACATGAAGTAATATCATACATAGTGAAAATAGTAAAGGTAAAAATAGGACACAAAATGCCGAACGCTCTCAAAGTGGAACGGAAGATCTGCTTATGCCTATAATATGTACGTATTAAATTTTAGTTTGTAATGTATGTATTATTTAAAATAAATTTCATTGAAAAACTTGAATTTAATTATCCCCGAAGTGGTATTCCAAATGCTCTCGCGGCTGTTTTATCTCGTGTATTTACCTACAAAATATACGAGAATAACTGTTTTCTCGTGCCGCGAGAGCGGTTAGAATAGCACTCCTGGACTGGCACCTGAAGCGTAAGACTGATCCTGATCACATTGCCTTCCTGGAATAATAATCGAGATACACTGCATTGGTTGTACCAATGCAGTGCCTTTTGTACTATTGCTTGGGAATAGGGCTTCGATGATATATTAACCAAGAAGCATCCAGTCAGATACATATTTTTGTTTACAGTCTTAAAAGAAGTAAAGTTTTATCATACAGCAAAAAGTTTATTACAATTGTTATTATTTCGTGTGTCTTCTTTTTTCTTGGTTTTTTGTTTATGTGCGAGTATAATATGTTAGGGGTAAAAACAACTGAGCTACAATATCACCGCATTAAAAAGATAAATTTTAAGATAGCTAATTAACTAAATTTGTCAAAGTTCCGGCATAAATTCAGCAGGTTAATGATACGTATGGGAAAAATTCATTAAATGCTAAAAATCTTCATAGAAAACGTTATGTAAAAGTTTCTTACAAAAGCAATGTTTGAAGTTTATTAGACGGGTCTTTTCACTAGCAAAACGACAATACGTTCAGTATATTAATTTCTGGGTTAAGTCCAGATAAAAATGATAATTAGGGTTAGAATTATCTTTAAAGACCTACTGTTTAAATAAATTGTTTGAGCAAATAAGCATTAATGAGTAGTACTCGTATGAACCTAATTACTTGTATGTTTTCAATACCTTTGAATGCATTTATTTGAGTTAAAGTGCCATTTATGCATTGGATACGTGACACACGGTTAAAAAAACCGTTATAAGCCCCAGATATGTGCATTTTCATACAAATAATTCCAGTCGTTAAAATAACCAAATTGAATAAAAACTTTGTTATCTCATTAAGTCATTTTACGTTTGTTTATACATCAATGCATCCTCACAAAATATAAGCAATTTAAAATATCTGTAACACAAGGTTGATTTTTTTGCATTATATATAGATATACATAAATATACAAAACATGAATTTATTTCTAATTTGTATAATAAAGTCATGATAAAAAAAAAAAATGAATTAAGTTCATTTAAAGAAATGCAACGTTCCATTTCTCAAAATTGACATATTACAATTTACAAAAAAAAAAATGTCGGATAACACTTAAATTTCAAATGTTCATTTGAACATTTGTTCAAATATCAAAATTGTATATTTTCTGTGTAATTCTGTGATTTAAGATATATGCACGTAAAACAGTATCGACAAATTAATATCTACAAAAATATGTATGTATCTTTGTTGAATTATTTATTATTTGTCAAATATTTTATTGACAAAAATTCACATCATTAGGTTATTATGTATTCCTCACTGGGAAATCCCGTGGCAATGTATACATTTTACAAATTTTTGACAGAGTACTTTTTATTTTATTTTCATATAAATATGTATCAAACTATCTTAAAAAAAACTGATTCCGTGGTGTAATGGCCAAGGTGCTTGACTCACATACGGAAAGTTCCGGGTTCAATTCCTGGTCAGAACACAAAAGTTAAATATGATATTGCTTAAGTAGTAAAAAAAAAAAAAAGAGTGCTTGTTGGATATTTTTCAAATACATGATTATTCGTATGTATTTTCTTTTGCGTGAAATCGAAATGAAATAAATGCCCTCGTGCGTAATGGTCAACGCGTTTGCCTACCATGCGAGAGGTCTCGGGTTCGACTCCCAATTTGGTTGATATGAAACATTAATTTAAAAGGGTGTTTTCACACCAGAATATTTCATAGAGTAAGCCTGAACCTGAGTTCAACATGAAGCGTAAAACTGATCATCTTACCTTCATGTATTAAAAATGATTAAGATACGCTGCGATTGGAAAGGGAATGATGTTGATCATTATGAAATTTATATGAAATAAAAAAGTGTCCTTACTATAGTAAACTTCATAAAAAATTGGTCAAAAAATGCTGTTAAGTGATATCTATAAAACATTATGCACAAAATTCTATTAAGAATGAAACAAGTTTGTATCATTGATATACAATATTATGTATTCATTAGATGCGGCACTAATTACCCGATTTGTGTTTTTTTCAACATGGGTTCCGGAGCTTATCTTGAATTTGGTAGGAAATAGTGTTTTTTCCCTTATATACGCTAAGCAAATGTGGAGCTGTAGAAAAGGGCGCTACATACAGCTTTCAATCCAGAGTAAGCGGCATAAACAGTTAGTCCTTTTTACTCTAGTACGCGTTTTGCACAGCAATGTTGTTCGATTTTTTTTAACACGATTTCAAATTCACGTTGCATGAAGCGTCATCTCCATTTAATTATAACTAAGAGGTTTGTATGGGTATTTTATTGGAACCCATTGAATCGTATTATTTTTAGAAATTAATAATAGTTGGTAGCGATTGGAGTGCTTAAAAACTAGACTTACAAGAATATAACTACTAATTATTATGATGAGCATGTTGGTGTTGGTGTAAAAATATTTTATGGTATCACACCTGTTTGTATTTCCTTCGTAGCCTTGGGCTAATTATGGAAGAAATTTCAAATTTCAATGCCAAGCTCATGGAGAGAAGTGATCAAACAAGAAACTCGGTATTCAAATAAAACGAAATTAGACATCGACGTAAAAAAGTCCACTTCAGAAGGTTAACACATTTTTGGTTGTAAGACGTATTTGACTATTTTTTTGCGCCACGGTAAAACATATTTATTTTGTCTGTTTTCTCATTCTCCAAGATATTGAGTAGACGCAAATAGTAAAATAAACTATAAACATCTTTCGACCAATGCTGAATTTATGTTTTCACGTAAATATGTACATTAGTTGGAACGCTAAGCAAAGCGAAACCATATATTTATTGATGTTGAACGTTTTTCGATTATTTAGATAGTCAGTTTAGAACAAAGGTTTTCAAACTTTTTTGCCCCGTAGATCTGTTGCCGATTTTTTCTTGGTATACGCCGCTACCCTGGTAAAATAGAACTAGAACCCTGGACGAGTGTTTTTGACTAGATGGCTGCTCTCAGGTAAAAGTCACTATTATAGAATGTGGTGACAAGTTTGCCTCGTTGTGTAGCGGTTGACGCGTAAGCCTACAATCCTTGAGGTCCTGGGTTCAATCCCTGACAGGGTAAACGTAAAATATTATTTTAAAATGTTTTTTTAACTGCGATATTTGAAGACACGAGTGGATAAAGGTAAGACAAAAACGAAAAACAGTGATATTATAAAAAAATTATAAACACCGGTACAATTATTGATGAAATAACACCTGCATTTGCTTTCAAAATCGGTTGTCTGCTACTTTTTGATGGTGTAGTTGGCTTTATGTAAAAGCGATGTACATAAAATCATCGTTTATGTAAAAAAGTGTATTTTCAAAAAATTGCAATATAATGCCTTTATTAACTTATGTCTTCATTTTATTGTTCTTGGACTGGCACCTGAAGCGTAAGACTGATGACGTTCTTCACGTTCTCGCGTGACACGTTCTTACCATATAACAAATTATCGAATTACGCAAAATTTAGTTTACTAATGCAGTGTCTCCAGATGAAACTCCATGCCTGCCTAATAAAAAAAAAACGCAACTTCAGCCCTACGGGAAATTGGATTAAAAAAATGGTTTCTTACACGCGTTAAAAATTAGACCATTAAATTGAACAGCAAAGTTTATTGAAAATGTACAAAAAAGAAAAAACGGAATGCTTCGCTACTTTCTCTCGTTCATATAAATCAACCTATGATAAGAGAGCTGTGAAAGATTTTCGGTTTAATAACCGTCAACGGACCAATCGGCAGAACTGACAGAGAAGAAGCGGAAGAGAATTTGAAACGTCACACGCGTAGTAATTTCAGAAATGCAAAATATGAGCGTTGAATATTTTTTTTTATTAATATTGGCCTATTTTAATAGTCTATTAACAAAAAAACAAAAAAAACACCGAACCTCCCCATTGTTCCATAAACGCCAAAAATATAGGACTCAGACCTTATTCGAAAGGATTCACAAGAGTTGGCAAATGTAAAGGCCTCCAGGCTGGATATCATAAAATATGCTACGATTAGGGAGTGGACATGAAATAATGATGATGATAGTGATCTACAAATGTGTTTTTAACAGCAAACTATAAATTTATTTGAAATAATTTTACATTTTTAGCTGTGCGAAAAAATCCGTCAAAATAAATCATGATTTTTAATTATTTTGCACCACAACAGCCAGGAAATCCAATTACAGTAGGGATTTCCCTAGTTGGAGCGTATGGTGTCCACAAAGAGCATCCAGGCATCTCTGAAAGCTGCCAACTTCATTGCATCCTCTCAAGTCAGATTCACGTCATGTGGTTCTGACCTAAACTGCCGATGAACAGTCAGCAGCAGACCGACCTGATTAAGTTAAGGCTCTCAGGAAGCATTACATACGCGCTGCCAACCGTATAAACTCAGCTTGATGACAGTTGACACCGGAGTTTTCTACATCCGTTCTCTTGTTTCTTTATTCCCTACAAAGTTAAACTTAAAACTTCCAGATAGTCAAAATGATTTTTTATCCATATCCATAAAAAAAACTCTTTGGAAACCATTGGTCTGTGTGTAATTAGACATTTCGGACGAAAAGAGGGCATGTTTTTAAGAAACTAGTTTATCATCGATTTTCCGGTAAACTACTCGTGTTCAAGGTCACGGAGTTGTTGAAGCAGGTCGATTTTGAGAAATCGAAATATAAATATTAAATGAAATCGTATGTGCATGTAATTTAAAAACATATTTATTTTTGAAATTTATTTTATTTTATTTAACAAATTTACGGACAATGTCCAATTTAAAGAAATCATAAAATAAAAAAAACAATAACAATACAGTTACAAATAATAGAAGGAATACAATAAAGAAAAGCAAAGACGAGTTTATACATTAGGCTATACACACAAGCATTATGGAATCCATGTTAATTCTACAAATATAGAGGCAATTATTATATTATATTTATTATATTTCACCCTCGTTCCCTACCATACGAATGAATTCACGAAACGAATAAGTTATAGAATAGGGCCACAGTAATAATAACAACGAACACATGATCTCGAAAATGATCGGCAAACGGGTCAACCACACACAATGAGGTGGACTTAGATCCACTCGATTTCATTGCTCAGGATATTTTCCTGGCAGAAGCCGTTGACTTTAAACATTTGTCCAGGGTTCAGGATCAATTTAAAAAAATATTCTAGAATGCAACACATGATCGAAATACGTTGCACTAACATTGACAATGTGGTGCCTTATGCATCAAGTGCGACTAAGGATTAAGAGTTATAGGTTTATGATTCATATCATTAATTGTAGTGCTTTCACATTTATAGATTATGCAGACAGTCTAAGCCGATAACCTAGTTGCACAGTTTAAACTCGCGCTGTGCCAGCGAGTGCCCTGTAAGACATCGAACCCTCCCATCGGTTCATATGCAAAATAATAATTTTGGGTTTCTTATCGCTAATTTAATAACAAGCAACTTATTATGAAATATGTTATTACAGATACATTTTTTTGATTGAGGTGTTAATTTAAAATAACCATGTTCTGCTTTTATACATAATCGTAAAGCATAAAGACATCTTTAAATAAATATTGTTATTTCATGCTTGTCTCTAAATTATTTATTCTCAAAAAATTTTGGGAATATTATATAAAATTAAGTAAACGTTGAAATTATTATTAAATGTTAGTATGGTTACATAAAAATGAAGTAATTTGTTTATATTATTTTATTTTTTATTTGTACAAATTCATATATTGGTTGGTTGTTTGGAAGAAATTGCCATTTGGCAATAAGCCCGCCAATGTACAAAAAGTTAAATAAATAAATAAAAAATATATTACAAAAAAATAATAACGTGTCACAAACTATGCGACCAAGAGCCCTGTATTGAGTTAAGATACAACATAATGAAAAGTGGAAGCATGCATATTCTTAAAGAGTTCAAAAAATAAAAACTGTTCAAAAAATATATATTTCAATAAGCATCTGGAAATCGTAGCAACATATTTTTTTTTATTTATTTTTTTTAGTTTTTCTTTACAGCCTACATAAAAGTTAAAACGGAGTATTGAAAAAATAAAGCATAATTACATAGCAATGAAATACATATTAATAGTAAAAAAAGTAAACAAAAAAATCCCACAAAGGCATGGCCTGCTTGTGGGTATACAAGAAAATGTTAATAATTTTTTTCCTCCTGTAATAAATAATTACATATATAAATTGTTTATTTTGTTTAAAAAATATTACGGCTTTTTAACTTTGTGGTTATGGGGTTATAAA
The DNA here is from genome assembly GCF_059751315.1 of Micrasema longulum. NCBI lineage: Eukaryota > Metazoa > Arthropoda > Insecta > Trichoptera > Brachycentridae > Micrasema > Micrasema longulum. The sequence continues at coordinate 345,823 of NW_028278027.1, forward strand.
GTGGCAGCACGTGCACACAGGTGCATTAAGATAATATTAAAATGAGGTAGCCAAGAGATGTAATGATCATTCCTGTTTTAGTGAACAAGTTTCAGCTTATGATGACGGCCATTATACGTACCTAGATAATTTTGATCCGATTCTTATCCAAGCCGCATCCGTGTTTTCTAATAATACGATACGTCAGTAATTTAAACGACAGGTATTATTAACAATCTGATAGTATCTGCCCTTCAGATGAAGTTGAAGATAGTCAAATCACGTACTCGAATATTTTAAAGATGTTTAATTTTATTTCTGATAAGATACTTGAAGGTCTATTTAAAACGCTAACTAGAAACTTGTTTATTTTTTCGTAACGGTATATAATATTGTCGCCGTTCAGGCAAAAAGTCAGGAACCCAAAAAATATAATTTTGAGGAATCGCAATTTGAATGTTTGGAGACCAAGAAAAAAACGAATTTTTGCATTTCGGAGGTTTTATGTGCTCAACATAATTCATTAATGCTTTTATATATATTCATAATTTATTTATATTTTTAGTTTAGAATTTGTAAGGGTTTTGACTGGTTTTATATTTTTGCACATAATCCTTTCTAAGTACCCGCGCTTAGAACAACTTTATGGCACCCATTTGCAAATCAATCTGCTATCTTTGCTTTAGGAAATTTTAAAACTAACGTCGGATTGTCGAGGATCCTCAGAACATTTAACAAAATGTCTCTGAACTGAACTGTCGATGTATTCGAAATAAAAAAAAATGATCGCCTTGTGATCAAATGGTAAGCGCATTTGCCTTCCATGCAAGAGTTCTCGGGTTCCGTACCCCGTATAGTTAACAAGAAATATTTATTCAAAAAGATGTATTTACACTAAAATATTTCATAATCCCTGGACTGGTACCTAGAGCGTTATACTGATCGTTTTACCTTCATGAAATAAAAATGATTAAGATCGCTGCTGTATGTGTACTAAAGCAATGTTCTAGACACCATTAGGTGTGGAAAGAGAATGATGATAAAAATTGAACCCGGAACCGTATGCACAGTATCCAAATGTATACTGGTATATTTTTATCGTGGTATAATTAAAAAATTTAATATCGAGTATTTTTGATAATGCATAAATCATCATCATTCCCTTTCCAAGTCCAATGGTGCACAGGGCACTGCATTGGTAAACCAATCGCAGCGTTTCTTGATTTTTTTAATACATGAAGGTAAGATGATCAGTCTTACGCTTCAGGTACCAGTCCAGGGATAATGAAATGTTATTGTGTAAAAACACCTATTTAAATAAATATTTTTTGTAAATTATGTCAGGATTCAAACCTGAGACCTCTTGCATGGTAGGCAAACGCGCTGACCACTACACCACGAGGCCTATTTATATAATGATAAAAAGTCTTTATTAACCATAATATATGCAAGTGATAAATATAAATATTAAAAAATATTTATTCTTAAATAAAACAAAGGTATACATGGTTAAGTGGCGGACTTATTGCCACTAGCAATTTCTTACAATCTGACCAAAAATAAATAAAAAATCATTTAATGAAAAAAAGTTTTGAAAAATAAAACAATTTAAAAAAAAAATAATAATAATAAAGTAATAATCAATATGTATGCCGAAATATTAATAAATATAATATGGATTCATAAATATAACACGTTAATATGTATGCGTGTATGAATGCATATGTTTGTGTGTACAAATATACGAATATTTATGTAAGCATTCCAGGTAGCCAGAATATACACGGATTTTCTTGCGAGTCGGGCAAGTTCATAGGCATGCGTCGTTCCTGGTTGTTTCACTGTTGGCGGTGTCTCTGTACTCAATTAATGTAAATGTAAATAAAAATAAGTAAACAAACCATTTAAATTGTTTTATGGATATGATAAAGTACCATTCACTTATGTTCTCGTAATAACAACTCTACTCACGCTTAAAGTTATTGAACTTCGGATCATTGGGTCAATGCCAAAGTTGCACCTGATTAGCAAGACGTTGTTCATATTTTTTTTTATTTATTAACCATTTTTATGAGACAAAATAACTTTATTTTATTTAAACTTAACAAAAATGTTTTTTTTTATAATTAGAAAAGAGATACAATTGAATTTTTATGATTTACTCAATTATTTTTACTTGGGTTACCATTTTCAACAAGTTGTAAATAACTCACTATTAGGAAATTTGAATCAAGTTGTGGTAGAGCGGGATGCGAACCTTGAACCTTCGATCTATGAGTTGTGAGAGTTTAATGGATTGAAAATATTTAATTTTTTATGTGTTTTTAATTTGGAATAAAATAAGTCAAATTTATTGAAATTTTGTAATTTTATATTTATTGTGTTTTCAATAAATATAAAAAATATATACAAAAAAGTGTTACTTAGCTAAAATTCAAATGGTGAAAAAAAAATGACTTTTGACATAGTTAGCAAAAAAATAAAGTGGAATTCTCGCGTTAAAATGATAATTGTATTTGACATTCTAAAGCTTTTTTCGTTGGTTATTTTTTATCTTTTCATCAACAAATTTCCTAAATTTTAGAGGCTAGAAGGTGAAAAGGAGATAATATGGAAGTTGGCCAAGAAAACAAACCACCACTTCTAGAACAATTCTGTTTGTTTGGAAATCTGATAAACTAACAGTATTGAAAAAGAGAATTATGATTTAGTTGACAGGCATTAGAAGTAAGGAATCAGAAAATTTATTAACATATTACAACAGAGATGAAGAACATTTACGAAAAGGTAATATAGAAGTCTAGGCATCTACAGAGCTTATGACCTGTTAATTGCTGGTTTACGTGGCCACTTTACACACTGTGTAACATTAAAAAAAAGAGTTAAAGAGACTTGAGAAAATTTATTGACCATAGTAATCTAAATATTATGCAAGTCCATTGAATCATTTATAAATCTATTATATTTTATAAATATAACACACACACATATATATAATATGTATTAAAAAAATAAATGTTTTTATACTAACGGAAACAGTATATATATTTTTTTCTTTTCTAAGCAATAACTGTTTTTAAATTTCTCATTCGATATCCATATTTGCTGCAAAAAATCGGTTTCTTAAAACAGGCATCTTGCCCGTATAGGAACCCATTGCAACATTAGGCATACTAATATTTCTGGCTTGCCGACCGTTCATATACTTCAGAGTCTAATTCTAGTACCAGCAAAATTTGTCTGAGTGTTTTTTGTGCCGTTTTGTAAAATATGAAATGTATGCATAAATAAATAAATTTAAAAATTTAAAAAAAATGAGAAAAAAATCTTTCTTGGATTATTTCTAGCAACTAGCGAGAATCGAACTCGTAAAGCCTGTCTTTTTTAACTCTTATCTTAAAAGAACGAAAAAAATTTTTTTTCGCATTTGATGGTTGAAAATGCCTAAGAGTCGCAACCAATTTTTGTTCGTTTTAATCAAAGTTTACAATGAATTGTGATAATGCTGTTCGGAATCAAAAATATGGTTAAGCATTTTTAACTGAATGCTTTTTACTTGTGTTTTAGTTCATGAGAAAAATAAGATCGTGTGTCTTATAGGATACATTGCCAAGCAAAAGGTTGAAAATTGAATGGTCAAATGACTTAAAAAAGAGGTTCCAACCAAAATAATATTACATTTATGTGATTTTAAAAGAATCTCACAATGATTTAAAATAAATATATTTTGTGTAAATTACTATTTTACTAACAAGTTACAACAGGGATTGAGAACAGTTTAGGGAAGGGAATATAGAAGTCTAGGCATTTACTGGGCTTATGACCTGTAAGTTTAAGTAGCCACTTTACACACTGGACAACATTCTCCATTTTGCCATGTTTGAACATTTATATTTCTTCAATTCTGCTAACTGTTGATTTTGGGAAGTTGAAGAGCTAAACCTTTGTTGTGAAGAGATTTATCTGACCATCCATATTCCTTTCTATAAAATGTTTTCCATCACTGTTGTAATTTGTAAATATTAATGACTCCCTAGAGGGTGAAATCCAGTTTTTTGTCTGCAAGCATTTAGACAAACTCAAAATGTTGTACTATTTTTTTTATGTAAATGAAGAAAAGGCGTATATTCACATAATGCCAAAAATTATGTTCTAAATAATGCTGAAAACTGACTTTAAGAGACGTAAAGTAATAAATAAAGTTTCACTAGTTAAAATTCAGTAAAACACATTAAAAAAAGATATGCAAATAATTTGGCTCATTTTATCTCATTAATCTGATAGACGACTATTTTAAAACGAATCCGTTCTTCAGGCTCATTTGAATTGGTAAGATGGCGCTTAGTAAATAAATTATTTGTGATTGAACTACGTGGAATATTTGGATTCGGGAATAGAAAGGGCTAAAGCTTTTTGAATTGGAAATTAATCTTTTAGCATTGACCGACATTGACGAGGTCATTGTTTAAAGAGGTGACAGCTGTTTTATTGACCTGGGAGTAATGCGAGGCTAACGCTTCGTCTCGGTAGTGCACGATATAGATTATAAAAGTGATTGAATCTTAATGTTCTTTTAACTCTCTTCCCACTGTTAATAATAAGAATATTGGCATGACCATGAGCTGTACATGTATATATTTTAGACTGTATATTCGTCTGTTCAAAAACAATTAGGTTGTTATTAAATTGTATTATGCTCCCAGTTAGTTATCTTTTAATAATTAAACGTAGTTATGTAGAAAGCAGCCAGCCATAGAAAAGTGAAACTGCGATAATAGTACAATACTTGAGTTTGTCCAAATGTTCATAGACAAAAGACTGGATTTCACCCCCTCGGGGGTCATTATGATTAACAAATTAAACAGGGATGGAGAATACCTTAAAAAAGGGAATATGGAAGTCAAGGCATTTACAGGGCTTATGACCTGTCATTGGCTGGTTTAAGTGGCCACTTTACACACTGTGTAACATTCACCGTTCAAACATAGGCAAAATGGCCTGTAAATGCCTTGACTTCCATATTCCCTTATTTAAGGTATTCTCCATCCCTGTTGTAATTTGTGAATGAGATAAAAGTACTTTTGTGAAGGGGGTGAATATACAAATCTACACAACAGTTGGAATGTTTTTGACTCTAACAAATGATAAACAATAAATAAATTAGTTTTTTTTTAGTCAACAATGAAAAATTTTTGATAATGATCCTTAAGATAAAAATAACTTTATTTAATTTACTTACATGTAACTTTGAATTATCTATCCTTACCTCTGTTTTGTATAAATACATTTAACTCTTTAATAAAGATACCAGTCTCGAAGATGTCGCGAAAGCGATGAAACCGGTCACTGGATATTGCAAATTTGTGGATTAAAGTATCACTCGTGTTTTATTTAAATAATAAAAAACGGACATCTTTTATAATATTTAATTACTAATTAACGGCAAACAAACGAAAGATAAATATTACGTATTATTGTTTGTAGTCAATATTATATACTCTATACAATGCTGATAGTGATAATATACTCGCACCTACCCATTTTATTGCGGTTTGTTTATGTATTCAAGGAAGTAATGGGCTAGATATAAAAATATAATATGAAGATTTTGTTCCGGAAAGAAAAGTGTCATTTGAGGAAAGCGACATGTTGTCACATTATTTTTGAAATATGACTGACATATTCATTTTGTGGATATGAATCTAGTTTATATAAGAGTAACAACTATAGTTATGGACATAAAACTGTTCAAGCGATAAAGAAAAATAAGAAGGATTTATGTTTACAATAGCAAAGACTTTACTCAAAAAAATTGTTTCTTTTACGTTTTCATTCGAAAAAAGTAATGTATATTGCGTACTTTAAATGAGAAAATAATGAATTAAAAATGTTTTAAATTCAGAACACTTTAATAACTATGAGTGCAAATGAGATATTTATCTTATTATGAGTTTTAAAGGGTAAAAAGATGCCAAGTAAGCTTTTTTTTTTCTTTCTCGAATTCAAATAACTAAAATATGGGAGATGGTTGTGACTGAAACTCGTACATTTCTACTTTTTTTCTTAAACCTATACACAAGTAGGTACTTTACCATTTTATTAATTTATTTATTTACTATGAATATCAACATCCAAGACGACTAAACTGAAGTACGGTTTTTAACACATAGTAAAAATGTAACTTATTTTATGTGACAGTTTTTTTATCAATTCAGATATTTACAAAACACACATACTGGTTTTTAGAAAGAGAATCAAACTTGCAATATAATTCAAGTACTATTTTTTACTTTATACAAACATTTAATAAAATAATATCATAATTATAGATTTATATGCTGAGGTAAAATTAAACTATTGGAGAAAAATAATTTAAAAACATTTACCGTAATATAATAATACTTTCTTTACCTAAAAACTTAATCTTCTATAAAACATTACAATTTTACGAGTACAATATTTTTCTCCGAATATCTAACGTACGGTAATCCAGTCTTAACCTCATTACGATCTATAATTTTATTCAATTTGTATTTAAAAATATTACTTCGTCTAAACATCAAGAAGTTTTTTGTATTTTTTAAACAATCTTTGTGGCCAAAAAAAATGTTTTTTTAATTTTTAATTGAAGAAAAAACACCTTGAATGTTTAAAAAAAATAAAGTGTTATTTTTGTATTTACTTATTTAAAATTTCGATTCGTGTTTTTTGGCGCTTAAATTTTGTAATTTGCATGCTGTTGACAGTTATATTATAGAATCACTGGCCCAATACTGTTTAATATTGAATGTGTTTATTATTGCATTGTTTATAATATATTATTGTTTTCAAATATATGGACAGATCATTGTCATTACTCCCATTTTCGCACTCAATGGTGAAAAGGGCTCTAAATTTGTAAACCAAATGCAGCGAATTTAAATTATCTGTTAAATAAAGGTAACGTGATCAGTTTTATGCATTGTATTGCTTATTTAAATACATATTTTATTCCTTTTTTTTGGTTCTTCTTTCTCTCTCCTTCTAGTAGGCAAACACGCCAACAACAACACAAGAAGGGGGACTAATCTTTGGTTCTATTTCACACAAATAACTGCATTCTTCTATCTGCCTGAACACAGAAATAAATAAAACTTTTGTTAAATCGAGATGCGGAATACATAGTATTGCCTTCCTCTTTTTCTTTCTAACAAAGTTTTCTTATTATCATATTTCTATTGAAATACTCGTATATTCTCCGCCTTTGATGAAACGCCTGAAAATCCTTAGAGGTTTAAATCTAGTGTTTAATTTAAAAAGCTTTTAGACATAAAAAAATGTGTCCCACCGAAAAGTCTTTAGACTTAGTGGGTTTGTGTGCTGTAGAACAGCGTTTATTTGAAATATCAAATAAACGCTGTTCTACAGCACTGAATCTGAAATTAAAAATATTTTTATAAACAACAACTATAAATATTACAAATATTAAACGAAATATAAATATTAAACAGAATACCCATACATAAGACGTTAATCAGTGCTTATTTATTACAACGAGTAATCATTTGATTAAGAGAAATGATTTTTTTTCGTGTTCACACGTAAATAAAGTATTACGTTTACGGTGAGAATGATTGCTTCCAATTAAAAGTATAAATTAAATTGTTCGATCTCAAATTGTTGATACATGTTAATTAGGAAACAGTATGAATGCAGAGAAATTATATCACTTAAATAAAACCGGACTACCAGCTTATTATGGGTCTTACGAAATCGTTAAAAATCGACCAATTGAGGAAGAATAAATTAGTATTAGAATTAAATATGTAAAGTGAATAAATCTTGGAAGCCACGTAGTTAATGAAACATTTTGTAGTATAATCAATCACGAAGTAAAAATGTTTATTCCCATAGTATATACATTTTTTAAATACGATATCTGACAAAATTGCTATCAGTGCATTAAGCTTTTTTTCAAATGAGTATGTGGAGATTTTTGGAAGTTATTAACTCATTTTATCTGTAGTTAATTTGTCAGTATTCTCCTTTCCGCAACAAATGGTGTTCAGGGCACTGTATTAGTACAGCATATAGAGTGTGTTAAGATCATTTGTTGAATTAAGTTAAGGTGATCAGTCTTCTTACACTTGAGGTTTCATTGCTCTTTATACTTTCCGAACAACAGCGTGTCATTTGTTCATGTAGATATTTTTTTTGTTTACATTTGGTACAATTTTTTATTAAATATCCCACTATATTTATTAAAACAAAAAATCTCATAAAAGCATTGCCTGTGCGTAAGTATACAAAATCTAGAAAACGTAATGAAATCTATTGTGTAGATGCACATAAATATTTAAAAAAGAGACATATAAAATAAAAATGGTAAGTAATATTCAGTTTTTTTAAAAAATAGTAAGTGGTAAAAAAGAAATAGAAAAAATGAAAAATAAATGCATAGCAAAAAATTATAAAATTCAAGTACATAAATAAAATAGGAAAACATAAGAAAACATAAAAAAGTTTACGGGAAAAAAAAATATTTGACATTTATAATTGTGGCCCATTTTAAATTATTGAGAGGCTTATTATTATTTTCTGTCATGTCTTTAGAGTAGGATTTAAAAAATTTAGTGGAAGAACATTTGCATATCTCTGTCTTAGTGTTGATTTACAAAATGCAATCTACAACACTTGATTTTTGGCTATAGCGGTTTGAATTTTAAGGAAACAAGTGCTTGAAATAACGATGTGATACGCATATACTAGACACAAAAGTATTTCTATCTAATATTCCAGTGGAATGTAGGTAGTTTGGTTGATGTTTAAAACGATTTAATAATGCTTAACGTATTTTTTAATAAGTCACGCATTACCAGCCCACCATGTATACGAATGCGTGCGTAGAAGTGGGGGAAGGCGACATAGGCCAATACCACACGAATTAACTATTTCACACAGGAGATAAAATCCACACAAAACGATAAAAAAAACATAGGGTGGATTGATACTGTTTTATAAAAGTTTTTAAAAATGTTGATTTATTATGATCTTTGTATGATTGTTCATGTCGTATTTTAAACTCGTGACAGAATCTGGACCTTTCTAGGTTTCTAGAAATAAATAATAAATAAAGCTTAAAATGATAATATTCTCGTGACCCATTTGATTTTTCGCCAAAGAGAGATAATCTTAATAAAGATATCGGACAGTAAATACTTGCGTGGGTAAATATGTAGGTTCATGAATTAAAAAAAAAAACATTGTACATTACAAAAAAGGGTCAACACATATCGCAAGAAAATTTGAACGACTTTCAAACTTTTTGACTTGTTGATTTGTATCATCGTCACTTTAACTTAATGGCGTCAAATGACAGAGAGAGAGCAATAAGCCGGGATTCAACAAATAAAAGCTAATACTGGAAGAAATTTTATTTATTTATTTAAATAACATTAACGGCAAAAATGGATTTCTTGCATTATTCGTGTAAAACAGCAACATCAGATGGGCCTCCAATTTTCGCGTTTTAGTAGAATTGTTATATAGATAGATAATTATAATACAAAAAAAATAACCCACAGAAAGTACAAAAACATAACTTTACATAAGACAAAATAGTGATATTCTAAGCTTTAAACATCGGGTATTTAAAGTAGACAGGCTTTTAAGTAAATTTGTTTTCAAACGTTCATTATTTTTTATGAGTTATTAGCTTTAATATTTTCTTTTCAGTTTTCACTTTTTTAAAGGCTGAAAATTGAGATACATTTGTTTTTACCCTAAGTACTTTTATGGTACAACATCAAATTTTGTATGGGGAAACTACAGTAAATCAAAAGCAATTTTTCCTCAAGTTTGAAAAAAAAACTTTTTTTATATAATTAGTAAAAGTTAAAGGATAATACAGTTTAATGTTTTTTAAATAATACAATGTAAAAAGGGTGGTAGAATAAAAATAATAACATCGAAAACAGGTTTTAATTTTTACGAGTTTACTGTCATAAAAAAATAGTAAACCAATGGCAAAGTATTTTTTTTTTCTAGGAAATAACAAACTGTATTTTGTGGCGTTTAGTTAAAAAAACCGTATGTTATTTTATCGTGCTTTATGGATTTTTTAAACGTATGAAACAGGCCCATAGTACGAGAAGGCACGTGAACATTACAGATTTCATTAAGGCGACCATCGATTATTTATTGAAACGCCGGACGCGGACTCTCCTCTCGTTTCTTCCCATAATGGTGCGGTAAAATGCGGTATTAAATAAACCACTTTTTATTGCAGTTTTCAAGTGTAAGGTTGTAAGTTGGACTACAATTTATTGTATCTTGCCTCGTCTTAATGTGAATGTGTCCAGGCGGATAAATAATACAGTTTTGGGTGTGAAAAGTAATCAGAATGAGGAAGTTCAGTGTTTTTTTTTGAATTTTTCATTTGTTAATAGACTGTTAAACTAAGTCAATAATTTTTTTAAAAAAATTTTATATATCGTATTATCGGCGCTACGATTTTTCAAAGTTTTGTATTTCTGAAATAACTCCGCGTGTAACGTCAGAGGTTCATTTCCGCTTATTCTCATTCAGTTCTTCCTATTGGTCCAGAAGCGACAAGCAGACCGGAAATCTTCCATAGCTCTCAGATCATAGGTTGATTCACATGAACCAGTGACGTCATTTAAAGTAGTGCGTTTTTATCAAAGTACTTTTTATTATTTTTTCTGTACATTTTCAAGAAACTTTGGAGTACAATTTAATGCTCTAATTTTTACCCCGCGTAAGAAAACATTTTTTGTATCCAATTTCCCGTAGGGCTGAAGTTCCTCATTGACTCAGTAGCTATTCTCAGGTAAATATACTGGAAAAAAAATCGAACGAGCAAAAACAGTATATAATGTATTAAAAATAACTCATTAAAATAACCTCATGTAAACTCTTATATTTATTTTATAACACTTGTTTCGAAGATGTCGCGGAAGCGATGAAACCAGTCACTAATTATTCTAAATTCGTGAATTTAAGTATCACTTGTCTTTAATTTCCATTATTCTTTTTTTTCCTGCTTATGTGTGCCCATGTAATCTTAATTTAATAAAAACTTAAATACGTATAAAGAGAATGCGTGGTCTGACTTTTCTTCATACAAACGTATTCATGTATTTTCTCCCTGGATTATGGCACAAGAAAGATTTTATTTTTCGTCATTTTATAGGTTATCAACCGTTGTGTTTTTCGATTGTTTTTTAAAATTTACTTCTTTTGTAGGAGCTAGCACCATCCAAAAATCCTTTGAGAGCCTAATTATATCTGCCGTATTTGAACGACAGTATACAAATAAACGACAAATATAGACGGTAAAAAACAAAACGCGTCGATACAAAAACTTTCTTCTAAACACTCTTCCTTTAAAAAAAATCCAAATCAGCTGAGTTTTAGGTTAGGGAAAACGGAAAATCCAAACATCAATTTTATTTTATGGAATCTTTATTCAATAAAATACATATTCTTACAATATTAATACATTATAAAAAGAAAACTAGGTATTAAAACATATTTTGTCCCTATAAACTATTGAATAATAGTTTGTCATCGGGTGCTCAGAAATTAGTTTTAATTAAAAAAAATAACGCATTACCATAGTCAATGTTAATGAGGCATGAAATCAGTCCGATGTGCAGTTGTCTTTTTCACACAGTATTTGGAAAGGCATCTGACAGAAAAACTATATCCAAATCATTTTTCATAAAATCGCTTTGTCTCTGCATATCCTCTTGGCGGTCTCCGTGGTGTAATGCGTTAAGACACTTGACTCACCCGCCGAAGGTTCCGGATTCAATTCCCGGCGAGAACACAAAAAATAATAGTATAATTTTTTTGAAGCCTGGGCGTTCTGTGCCATAATTCACAACTGAACGTTATACAGAAAGCAGTCAGCCATAAAAAAGTGAAACTGAGATAATAGCACTTTTGTGAAAAGAGTGAATAATAAAATATACACAACAGTTACAATGTTTTTGACTTAAATTATAAACAATGAATGCATTGTTTTTTTTAATATTACAAACAACAATCTTACTATGTATTTGAGCAGTTTTAATGATTTTTAAAGTACCGTTAGATTTTTCTAGCGTTGTGGGTGTTTTTGATTGAGAAATGCCGTTTTTGTGATCGACACCATTTTCAGAAGGTGATTAATACAGTTTTTTTACAGATTAGCAGTACATACAATTGATCTTACTCCACCCGATAACATCAATATATATATTTATTTTTTTAATAGTGGACTAGCAGCTTTCTGCATAACTACGTTCAACTGTAATTGGGCCTCCTAGCCTTTTGTGATGCAAAAATAAAAATTTGTTTACATCATATGATATTTTATGCAAAAAAGAAAAAACGGCATTGAATTTAATTAAAATATTCTTGGATTGTTTGTACGTAAATGCCTTAAAAAAACGCATATTCTGATTTGAACTACAAAGTATGTAAAGAAGTACGATTTTTCTATTCACGGGCGCTGTGACCTCGTGTGGTGAAATCTTTTCATGTTCCGGCATTTTCCAACACGTCATTGTTTGAAAAGGCAAACTTTAATTTATGCAACGATGTAAAAAGTCTATATCGCGGCCATTTTGTGAACCTTTTGAGTAAAGTGTATAGACGATGCAATGAATAATGCACGAAGCTGTTTTCAATTTTTTGTTAAATTCGCCTGTCTCTCGGCTATGTCGGAAATAGTAACACATCAAACGGTGTGAATTATTTGGAATTTGTACGACTCAATTTTTTTTTTCGTAAGATGATTAAGGAACATACATTTTATACTTTATCGCAGAATTACAAAACAAACCATTTTATTCAGAGAAAATAGCTTCTAGGTATAACACGCCTGCTTGTATTTAAAATATGTTTATTAATTCAGTTCATACGTAAGACACTGTACAAGCACTAGAAAATCTAGGAAATTCAATTCAATTAATTTATTCAATTCAAGTCATTTATTTAAATATAACATTTACATTACAAACATACATTCAATGCGCACAAATTTTAAAAAAAGAAAAAAAAACATGAAATAGACTTATGTCAAAGTAGTAGGAGAATCCTGCTCTGGAAAACCCCTTCGGATATATGAAACAGATCAATTTTCCTTTCCGTCGGCAGGTTGGTCCTGTATATTGGAATATGAAACAATCTACGCTGACGCTGTCTTTGGTAATTATCAGGAACATAAAAACCAATGCTCATCATAATCGCTAAAAAATTGGAAAAAATCAAAATATTGTTGATTAATCAACCTGGTCCATGAAGAAGTATAGAAATTGAAAAAATAAAATTTTCTGGCGTTGCCTACTATGTAGGTGAAATAATTAAATTAGATGAATCTCATCTGCATAAATAAAGGTTTCAGCTCTTTAACTTCACAAACATAAACAGATGAAAGAGCTGAAGGAATATAGATGTTCAAATATGGGCGGAATAGTGAATGTTACACAGTGTGGAAAATGGCCACTTAAACCAGCCAATGACAGGTCATTAGCCCTGTACATGTCTAGACTTCTATATAATTCATAATCTCTGTTGTAATATGTTAAAGAATTATAAGTCACTAATACACATTATTTTACATAGTTTGAGAGGAAAATACTAAAATTGGTTTTCCCAGAATGAAAAAGATTAATCTTTCTCGGTAGGCTGTTCAACAGACCAATCATTTTCCTCACATGCATCATCAACGGTAAATCTGGAAAAAAACTAAGAAGACTGACTTAAAGTAAATGGGAAACACAGAAAAGAGGAAGAAGAGGAGTGTACATGTACAGGTACATTGGTTTTGACCGTTTTTTGAGTAGGTAGGTCAAAATCGTTGCAAATAAGTTTATCAATATTCTCATTTACTAATACAAGAGTTAGTAGATACTCTTCCCTGATGCTGCAAAAAAATAAAAAAATAAATACAACCTTCGGTCAAAGAAGATTGACCTACTACTCGGTTAAAATCTACAATCTACTTCCATTATCCATAAGGACAATTAGTAAGTTCTCACAATATAAAATTGCTATTAAAAAATGAATAGTGGAAGTGGGTTGCGCACGGATCAATGAGTGGATCAAGCCAAATAGGTAAAATGTGTGCACTGTTATGAAATTTTTTTAATTGGTCTTTATAAATTGGTTATTTTTTTAGGAATATTTTTATTGTTTATTATGTTAATTATAATTAGGTTAATTGGATGAATAACGTTTTTTTTTGTTGTTATTATTATGTTAACTTTGTTAAATAGCTAATCTTAGGCATGTTTCACATTTTGTGAAATGTTTCTCTCGGCACGGGACACCCCAGTGAGGAAACATTATTCTGTATAAAAAAAAGAATACAAACAATGTAAAAGTATAATCATATAAATATAGTTATTACATAGATACATTGGCTAAAAAACTTTTTTTTTACCGCGAAACCTTCCGTGCGTGAGACAAATGTTCAAGGGTCACTTGTTCTACAAAAAAAATGATCAAAAGTTGTTTGTTATTGTCGAAATCGGCAAAACCGTTATCTTGTAATTTTCAAGCAATCCATTTTATTAATTTTAAATTACCTATTAAACTTTTTTTTAATGAATTTTTTTGGTACAACTGACTCTTGACCATTGCTCCATGGAAGCCGCCTACTATGACTTTGTGCCTACCATAAAAGTATATAAAAATTGACGTTCATAATAAAAATCGTAAATAATTATCATCATCATTCCCTTTCCGCACCAAATGGTGCATTCGTAAACCAATCGCAGCGTATCTTGATCATTATTTTGTTACATGAAGGTAACATGATAAGTCTTACGCTTCAAGGACCAATCCAGGGACTATAAAATATTCTAGTGTGAAAACACCCCTTTAAAGAAATATTCCAAATCAACCTGTCGGAAATCGAACTCACGACCTCTTGCATGGTAGGCAAGCGCGCTGACCATTACACCATGAGGCTGACAAAAATAATAAATAAATAGTGGTACATATAATAAATTTTGGAATAACAAGCCCTTTCATATTTATTAAAACTGCTTTTATGTTTATAATGCTAGAGTCTCGCCAGTAAATATTTTTTTTTAAAAATATTTTTTATTCAATTACAACTTTTTACAAACCCTCAAGGGTAGGTTTACCGAGTAAAGTGGGAAAAATCTGATCAAATGAGTGTGAAGTTAAGCAATAGAAAAAAGGTAGCTTTAATATAATATGACAAAAGCATGGGTTTATAATAATTTGAACTTACGAATACATAATGTAACAGGTATTTATGTTGCGCATGTAATTGATTTTTTTGTGTAGTTATGTTGGTACATATTAATATGAACAATGTTTTAATTTTCTTATTTTTATATTTTTTATTGATTAATAAAATTACATAATTAATACAAGTTTTTATTTTTCTACACAATCTTTACTAATTGTTAAATGTTATAGCTGTTACTTTTCAAAACAGAATCTAGGTCTTATTCTCAGAGAATCACACACACTGTTATATTTATTTAATAGTTTAAAGTTATATAATTTCGAATACAAGAGAAAATAATTTAAATTATACAAAATAAAAAGAAAAACAGGAAATAATAATACACTAATGCTAATTAAAATAGAATGCGGTTTTTACTCAGGTTTTCTTTGAATTTCTTTTAATTGACTTTGAGTTTATTTACTGATAAATTAGTTTTGATAGTTTTTAGTGAATTGGGGGGATTATTGTAATTTTTTATTATTACATGATTTGTGTGAAATATTCAATGTTTATGTATCATAAGCCATATGTATCATAAGCGTATTATGATGAGAGTTTATTAAAATTTTGCACAGCATACTCTGATAAATCATTCCATTTATATAAATTGATTTGATTTGTTATCAAAATGTAACATTGCAATTCGATTGATTCTTTTTTTTTCTTTCAGATTGTGCGTAGGCGACAATGCTGATCGCGTTTGGTTGAAAGGTAAGGAAAAATGTCGCTTATTTTACCTTTGTTAACACTTCCGCCTACAACGTATAGGTAGCTTATAATGCTATTGCCATTATATTTTTTGATTAAATGCTTTTATAAATCAGACCAATTAATTAAAATTTCTGCGATAAAATCTGTGGTCGAGCTCTGTCACTTGGTCGTGACAAGTATATTAATGTAATTAAAGGATCAAGTTCCCGGATTTACTTTCAAGATACTTTGCAAGGTAACCTACTCCAATAATCTTCTATTTGCAGACTCACGACTCAAAAACATTGTATCGCGTAGTATTTAACTCAAAAGTGATATATTAAACAGTGGTAATACATCATATCAGTAGCCGTTTTTAAGATAATAATCGACATTAAAAGAAAAAAACATTACGAAAATAATCACATTATTAAAATATTCTAAATATAATAAAATATTCTAAATATATTAATAATTCTGGTAAAAAGTTTTGAAAACGACCAACAAAACATAATATTATGTTAAAAATATATTTTGATAAGTATTGCTTTTTCTTAAAACTTTTCTTTTATTTAAATTTGGTATTCAACACATATTTTAAACATTTTAAGTTTGGTAGGTTCAACATTATTGTCATAGGTTCTATTGATTCTGTTGTAAAATTTTATTTTACGAATAATCAAGACTCTTTGTTATTTAAATATTGGTTTTAACCAGGTTGGCGCCCCGTAGTAGTGTTGCGGACTCACGGATCGAAGGTCCGAGGTTCAAATTCTACTTTACCATAACTCGATTCCCCTTTTTTGTAGCATAAAATTTTAACGACGCTCAGGAAATGGTCGGAAAATAAAAAAATATTTGGCAGAATAATAAGAACTATAAAAACATATAATAGAATTATAAATAAATGACTCCGGGTGCGTTCGAAGACTATGAAATACCGCTATGTGAAAACAGTTTTTTTTTAATAAATGTTTTTGTCCATTATTTAAACAAAATATTTATTTATTTATTTACGGTTCCATGAACCTTTTACATATTAACAATAAAACCAGTGGAAAAAAATTCAACCAAAAATAGCATATTACAAAAACATCGAGAAAAGTATACAATGGTTAACAGTATTTTAATACAAAAAAGTAATATTACATCTGTAACAACTATAAATACATATTTACCTGTACAAAAGAAAGGTAAATTTAAGAAAATAGCAGTTTTCAAAAAGAGGAAGAGATGAAAAAAATTATTTAAAAAAAATAATTATACATGTAAAAGAATAGTAATCTTAAATAAAAAATCGTAAAAACCAGTGACCGGTTTCATTGCTTTCCCGACATCTAGTAACAATAAATGAACTTGACTTACAACGAAAATGTTGCGAAAGCTACGCAACTGGTCACTGGTTATAAGCAATTCGTAGATATAAGCATCACTCATATAAATACAAATAATAAAAAAAACTATTATTTACTCCTAACAAGAACATTTATCGACGAACGTGAATATTTTTATGTTAATTTTACCAAGATTCAGACCCGAGACCTTAAGCATGATCATGATAGTAACTATGCGTTAACCACTGGACCGCGAGGTGGACGTGAAAATACTAGATAGTCAAATTCTCAGTAATTTTCAAAGAATTATTATTTTTTTTTTTCAAAATTTTCCCTTTTTGCAACTAATAATGCACAGGACACTGCATTGGTTCACCAATCGCAGCGTATTTTGGTTATTTTATTTTATTTTATTAACATAAAGGGCAAATCTGCCTTTTACAAAAAATAATAATACTAACATATTTGGCTTAATATATATTTGTATTTTTTTGATTTCGATCATTATGTGAATGTAAGGTGATCTGTCTTAAGCTTCAGCTGCCAGTCTAGAGACTAAAAAAACATTAAAGTGCTAAAAGACCTTATCAAATTAATGTTTCACATGTCAGATATCGAACCCACGACCTCTTGCATGGTAGGCAAGCGCGCTGACCATAACACCACGAGGCCAAATAACAGAAATTTTATATTCTGTACACAATTACTTGATTTCTATTCTAAAAATAACTACATAATCTGCACAAGACATACTTTTATCACCAAAATTATTGTCTCTGTACATATTGGGTTTATGAAATTGTGAGTTTCTCAACTCTCAATTGAGAAGTGTCCCACTAAAGTATTTGCAAAAAGAAATCTAGATGCCGTACCAGGTAAGGATATTATTACTAATTTATTGAATTACTAAAGTGTGTCGAAAAAATTATGTCGCCCACATCAGCGTAAAAATGTTTCAAATGTGACTTATTCGTGATAAACGCCTTTTATCTTGTTCTTTACATAATAAATTTGAGTAGACGTGAGGTTTTTATTTGCACAGGTATTTATTTTGGCTTTATGTAACAAAAGATCGAGATTGGAGAACCAAAGTAGTGCCCTTCGCACCATTAGATGTGGATAAGAGGATGATTATTTATTTATTTTCCATAAATGGCATAAATTACCTGAAACATATGTATATTGAACATAAATATAAAAAAAAAAACACATTTAAATACATTTAAAAAAATGATAAAATTGTATAACTATAACAATAGTAACAATTAGATAAATACACATAAGAAACCAAAAATATTAACGAAATATATTCATAAATATGGAAAAGCAAAAAATAAAAACATTTTTAAACATAGAAAAAAGTTTAAGAATAAATAAAGTAAAAAAAACGAGAGAAAAAAAGAAATCAGTCTCGTTTTATAACTGTCAAGTCCAGAACCAAATAAATCAGCCATGTCCACATACTGATTACCATATCTGTGCATACGCCAAGATCTCTAATGAAATCATCTTTTTCGATTGTTGTGTGGTTTAAAAAACAGTTAAAAATTAAAGGTTTCTTACTTTTAGAAAAAGAAATAACCTGGCATTTATTTATCTTGAGAAACAGATTACTTTTATTGGACCACTCGTAAATTTCGTTTAAATTCATCTGCAGGGTATTGCATTCATCAGTATTATTTCCAATTAAATAAAGTTTGAGGTCATTAGCTAAAAGTAAATATTTTACGTCGCTAAAAATTTCAACAAAAGCATTTATATATATTAAAAATAAAATAGGTCCAAAGTGCCATCCTTGGATTTAAAACTGTATAAGTGTTAATAAATGTTAGTAAAAATTTGTGTATAACTACTTATTGACTTTTCTGTATACTGATTTTGAGACGTACCCGTCTCTTCATCAGGACATGTGACCGCAACGCTATTTCCAAAACACGGATAAACGCCGCACTATTAGTACATAGTATATAATAAATAGTTACAAATATATTTTTTATTTAATTATAGTAAATTGTGAATTATTCTGACTTTACATGGTACGGATAGTATTTGATTTTTAAGCTAAACACAGACAAGTGTAAATCAATCCAAGGTATAATGAGAGAGAATCAACGCGAAAGTTGTAAATAAAGCAACACAAGGCACAATACTTCTAAAAAAAATAATTAACACTCAAATAATAGTGTTAACACAGTTAGCTTTCAGTTGGGAGGATGTTTATCTCAAACCAATTTTCGATGAATTAATTGATTATTTGGTTAGCGTTATAATATAAATTTACATGTGCGAACTGAAAACACTAGAAACAATATATATTTAGCTAAATACCAAACAAAGACAGAAAAAAGATAAATTCTAGTATTACACATTTCACACGATCATAAAAATCCACAGGGAATGATAAAATTACATAGGTTGGATCGATATTTATTGCAATATTGTTTTTATTAATAATGGCAGGTAAATAAACTAACCAATAAACTATGAGGGCAACTAACGTCCACTATATTTCCTTTGTATCAGTGTAATTATGTCGGTAACGACGAAACGTGGACACTAGAAAAACAATTAGATTAGTCAAAGCTAAAAACTCGATTTTCATTCATGATCATTATTACAATTTATATGTATTTCCACGAAAAAATATCAGTAGAAAAACTCAATTAATCAATTCATAAAATAATTTAAAAATAAGGTATTTTGAAATAAGTTTGTATATCGAGAACTTTTATCGATTGATTAATAGTGGTTTTAGTGTAATAAATTGAATTGCGTTTATTCAATGCTTTTTGGCCTTGATGTTTGATAATTTGAAAACGTATAATTGATTCGATTTATAACAAGACAATACAACAAATCATTATTTTTATGCTTTTGATAAAAAGTACACACGCGGTTAAGAAATAAATTAATGGATCGAATAAAATGAATTGTTAGCCTAATGTTAGGACATTAATTAAATTGCTGTAATTAGTTTGATTCAATAACTATTCAATAATAACAATAACTGCGTATTAAATAATGTTTTACTCGATGCGGTACAAAAAAGTCAATAATTAAAAATTCTTTTATAAATTTTATATTTGAAGCACTAACTGTTAAAAATAATGGATTTAATGAGAACTTATTTGATAAAATATTAAATCAAAAACAAATACGCAAACTTATGAATAAATATTTATATTCTACTCCCACAGTAAATAAAACAAACCCACCTAAACAATGGAGGCGGATTCATTTTTTAAATGACTTTTTTAAAAAACAATTATCTAATTTCCTACCATCATATATTAAACCGGCTTTCAACACAACTAATAATATAGGAACATTGTTTAAAAATCACAAAGTCAAAGTCCATAAATATAATAAATCTGGGATATACCAATTAAATTGTAATGATTGCGATTCAATCTACATTGGAAAAACTAAAAAAAACCTTTAACGTTAGAGTAAAAGAACACATAAGATGCTTAAATTATAATATTTTTTCTGAATTCGCAAACCATCTAATAAAAAATAAACATAACATCAATAAAGACACTGGATTAAAAATACTTCATGTTGAAAATAAAATATTAAAATTAGACAACTTAAAAATCTTAGAAATTAAAAAAGCGATTCATAATAAGAAAACAATAATTAATAACCAAATAAACAATATTTATTTTAGTCTTCTCCTGTCTAACTTCGAAAATAGTGATATCAAATAACCACCCGTGTAAGGAAAAAACAACTTGATTTATTGGGTCCACGTGTAGTATTTAGTGAACATGATAACAATAAAAAAGGAATCAATTCATTAGTTACGTAAACCTTGACGAAGAAGCTTGTTTGTTTTGAAACCGGTCGGTGGAAAATAAAAGTTAGTGGTTAAAACAAAGTTGTTTTATTTAAAATTCTTTGGTTTATGGTATTAAACAAAGACGAAAAAAAAACTGAAAGCAAATCTTTCAAAATCTATTACTTGGACACAGAAATATTTTTTAATTTTTGTCATATGAAAAAATTAAAAATTTCCGTGGTTCAAAAGAGCGCTTAAAGTATTGAATTTATAACAATATCCTTATTTTTTAAATGTCAATTGGCGAAATAAACAAGAAAAATAGCGTTTGATAGAAAAAACATAAAATGTAATTAATGTATTTTTTATTTACCTAATTTGTTTATACAGTGTGTCAACTAATGTCAGAGAGAAAATCGTTTTTCTGGTCATGCGTTTGAATGATTTTTTTATATTTCCCTAGGCCAAGTAGTAAAAAATATGTTAGTTTATAAAAACGTTGGAAAACTATAATTTATTTTGTAATGTTACACAAAACGTTATTTCAAAGAATATGGACAGTTGCCGATAATTTTAAAAAACTGTCGCAAAACCGCAGGTGGAATTTCAAGTCCGCTTGGTTAAATACAAAATGAGTATTGGCAAAAAGTGGACAAAACATGATTTAGAGAAACTTTTTTGATGAAAAATCCAACTCTGAAAAGCAACATTCAATAACAACTTATTGTGGTGTCAAGTCATGGCAATTCGGTTATTTAAATCACATATTGAGAAATGTATTTATTTTTGTCAAATGGGCTCAAGAAGTCCGTAAATAAAGGAGTAAATAAATAAATCTATACCCAAAAAGTGATTTAAAATATTGGTATAGAAGATGAAAAAAATAAAAATGTATTCTTTTGAATTTGTCATACCGTCGCACGGTCACAATTTGTAGTAGCGTGTTTGTTGGTTGAGCATCGCACACAAAGATATTATTGATTTTTATGATGATCAAACCTAATGGCAAAAATTCAGAATCGACTTTGTATTCAATCAAGAGGTAATTCGCGAACGAGGACGAAACTATTTGATTAGCATTTATTTTTTGTTGCATAGAAAAACCTATTATATGTTATTAAGTTATTTCCATAAGTACCTACCTATCTTCGCGTATTTTTTTTTAAAAGCGGGATAATTCAGTACAAGATTTGCAAATACAATCTGCGCTAATGATGAAAAATGACAGAAAAAAGTGTAAACGTAATGCAAAGTATGTTTTTGTGGTAGACTTGATGATTGGTGTCAAAGCATTACGCAATTTATGATGACGTTAGATATTTAAATATCCGTTAATGGTGGTTATAATAAATCCATAAATAAACTTTGATTATTGTTTTTAGTAAAACTATTTATTATTAACTACTTAACAAGGCGTATTTTCAAATTCTTCTGAAAAAAATTAAATGTTTATTTAATAGAACGCATTTACTCCTTCTATTCTCATCAATAAAAAAAATAGCAATTTTGTATAATTTTATGGGGTTATCCCAAAGATGGGTAGGTTAATCAATTTAACATTTCAGAGGTGAAAATAATAGCTTAAGTAACATAAATAAGGTCTTAAAAAAAGATATAATACAGTTTGTATCATCTTCTTTGTATATTCTCACATGAAAAAATATTTAAAAAAGTATATTGTTAAGTGTCTGTGACACGGATAACCCCAGTGAGGTCACATTCATTTTAATTTTAATCCTTGTTTATAATGGGAAAAAATTAATTCTAATAATTTAACAAACATTCACCATAGTTAATTAACTTTTTGATAAAATTATTTCATTGTAATACTTACTATAATATAAATCTAACTTAAATAGGTTTGTGATAATTTTAAGGATCTTCATTTCACAGATTTTAACGATTTTAAATAGGTACATACATCATTGATGTACCTCACTTGTATATATATTTCACGTTATAAACAATTTAAGATTAAATGACATTTAACACAATGTTACATGGAAATCTAAATATACAAAAAATCAATATATTTATATCACACTCGGAAATATTTGTGGTTTGTTACCAACAACACATAAAACTTTGGTTACTTCTTTTAAGCGGTAAAAGTTTATTTTTTATTCATAAGAACTTCATACTCAAAATAGTATGATTATAAACAGTAAGTATTCAAGTAATGAATCAATATCTAGCTGAGAACTTTATAAATTTTTCTCATCATGGCTTATCGTTTCACTCTTCACGGATAGAGTCTTCTATTTCTCGACATGTCATATCATTTTTCATCAATTCCTTCTCTGTTGAAGGTGCTGGAATCTAGAATGAGCTACTTCTTTATGTAAAAAAATCTATTTTATTTGGTTGTTTTTAAGAAACGCCTGAAATGTTATTACATATCGTGGGTATACAAGGAAAACCGGGTAACTGCCAAAAGCGTAGCTTTTGGGTGAATTGAATTTCAAAGTTTGGTTGTTCATTAAAAATTATGTTTTGTTTTTTTTTTAATATTTATTATTTATGAAACATATTTTTGTACATTACAGAATTTATAGGAAATAAAAAGCAACAGAGTTTTGTGAAAAAATTAATTAAGTAAGGTAAGAAAAATAAAATCCGCATTTAGCTGATCCGTATTTGAGTTGTATCAAATTCAACACTGTCTTCATCTTTAGATAAAGCATTAGCGGAAGTGGAAAGACTCTTGTACCGATAATGGAATTCTTCTGGGATGACTCCTGTTTTGCATAACTTTAACAAGTTTTTTTTTAACATAGGTTTTCGCTGTAGTCAGGTTTTTTTTAAGGAAGGTATTTTTACTTCAATGCAAACAAGCTAAGCTCACATAGTAGATGCTTTTACTTGTAATAAAAACTTTGGATGTGATATTGTTTTAGTTATGAAAACCAAACAAAGACATTTAACCGTTTTTTCTTGTATATTCATTATTAAAAACATAAACTGCAATAAAAAAATAATCACTTAAAATCATTTAAGTGATTTTCTTTGTAAATATTTCAGAAGAAATGCAATATATACGTTTTTACTCGCTTTACAATTGTCTGAAACTCAGTTAATGCCAGTAATATCATTTAACGGATTATATCTGTAGATGGAGGATAACAATTTAAAGTTAAAACGTAGTTAACAAATTTTCTTTGTATTCCAACGTTATGTATTCTTAGAACCCTAAACTACCTTTATTGTATTTAACTTTTTTCATGGATTCTATTTCCATCATCTTCCCATTTTCTTACCCGATCCCAAAGTCAAACCATTCCATTCTTCATCATGTATTATATTTGTAAGTATTTTTATCAATGCACCTGTATGTACAAGCTTTAAATGCCCAATGCACACACAAAAACAGCTGTAATTAGAAAATATGTGTATTTATTCATAGTAATTAATTATTTAGTATTTTTTTGGCTCGGTGAAAGATATTTTTTTAGCAGTAAACCCGTTAAAGTGCATTTTTTGTGTACTAAAAATTTAAATAAATAAATTAAATGCAAGCGTTTTTTTCAAGTCATTTTCTTAGATAATTATTACACCTGAGGACTTTTTATCCTCGACACGAATTATGTAATAATACGCACGTTGATTATGTACAAGAAACATGAACACATGTGTGTAAATGTGCGTTGTTTCCATAAATTCTCACAATAATTTTCCTACCATGATATTAGTGTTACCTCAACTAGTCAGCATGATACTTGCACAATTCTTCCACGCATTGTGTAACTAACAAGCAGAATATTGTTGCATGTCTTTGTCAAAAGCATTCAATTAGATAAACCTGTAGCTGACAGTATTTGGCGGCCGTTAAATACACATTCAGCAACGTGTTGCATGAAAAAAGCCTAGTTTAGGTAAACATTTATAACATAGATATTATACTAATCTCATACGTATTATCTTAATAAAGTTAATACGTACTATCCTAATCCAGTTAATTATCTTAAGATTCGAGTTGATTTTTTAATGTGTCGAGCTGAAGCTCATTATATTTGAGAAAAAGCTTAATAGACTAGAAATAAGGGTTTTTAGATTATTTTAAGACGGGACGCGAGGATTTTACTATACTGCCGTCATTAGCATAACGTAAGGTTTTTGACAAAAATCACAAAAAGAGCTGAAAATGAGGTAAGGTTCTGTAATTTTTTTTTCGTAATTATCAATATATTTCGTAAATGGTACTTGTTTTTTTTAATCTAGACAAATCTACTTTTAAACATCACTAGTAAATGTTATAGTAACTCTCCAAAGAAGAACGTGACATAGACTGTTATTGTTATTTATTTATTAGAATTTATATAATTTTGAAAATACGAGTACATGAGATAGAAAAAACTTATAGGATATAAAAGGAAAAATAGAAAATACATTCATATTAATTAAAATTAAAAGCAGTTTTTACACTTGTTCAAAAAACTTCTTAAAATTTACTTTGAATTTATTTATTGAAATATTAGTTTTTAGTTCAATGGGGAGATTATTGTAATTTTTTACACCTTTGAAGACAAAGCTATTTTGACTATGATTTGTGTGGAATTTAGGGATTTTAATATACTTTTAGTTTTTGAGTGACTTATTTATCTCAAATTCTTTTATTTTTTCTTCTTTATAAATTTTTATAATGGAATTTATTTTATAAATAGTGGTGTGAACTTTAAATAATTTATATGGGAATTCCGTATTGAATGTTGAGAGTTTCTTTAAAACTACTTTGATATAATCATCAAATCTTTGTGCTAATTTAAGAGGGTTTCATATATTTGCATACACACCACCCCCCCCCATCCAACAATACCATATTGTAACATAATTGTACAATTGAGTAAAAAACTATTTTTAAATTATTGATTTTTAAAATATTCCTTAATCTTATATATTTATGTATATGCATTTTCCGATACGTTTAACTATTTCACGTTAAATTTTATGTTTTGGTTTATGTATTCACCAAGATATTAAATTTTATTTATTGTATCAAGTACCTGTCGTACTTGATACAACATATAAAATTCAAAAAGTAAATGTCAGCCTCGGGGTGTAATAATGTCTCGAGTTCGATTCTCGACATGGTCGACAGGAAATATTTATTTACAAGGGTGTTTTCACACTGGAATATTTTATAGTCCCTGGACTGGTACCTGAAGCGTAAGACTGATCATCTTTCCTTAACATAAATAATGCAGATACTCTGCAATTGGTATACAAATACAGTGCCCTATGCACCATTAGGTGCGGAAAGGGAATGGTGGTGGATCAAGTGCTGAACATGTTAGATCGCCGTTAGTTTTGTTGCAATTGCTTTGGTGAATAATTATTTTTATTACTGAATCTAAATTTATTTTATTAACAAAAAATGGGATGATTTTTGTCTTTTCCGTATTTTAAGATAAAATATATTTGTCAAATAGTAACTTCAATTGATTCATAACAGCATTAGCCACTAAATTTACTGAGTTCCAGTTAACTCCCTCAACTAAAACAACCGTATCATCGGGACATGATATAATTTTTAAATTTAAATTTTGACAAAATATGTCATTGACATAGAGAATAAATAGAAGCGGACCTATCACCGTACCCTGAGGTATCCCAAAATTCCAAGTCTCCGTTTGATTGTATGAAAAACGATAATCTTTTTAAAAAGTTTTTTAAGCAATACAATATCTAGAGATCCATACGCAAAAGCTGAGTATAGCTGATATGACATGCACAGGTTTTATGCTTCAGAAACAATCGATATATTCGTACTGTGTTATTACTTAAGATTATTTACAGTATTTTTAAATTAGCATAAATTGATAAAAACTAAAAAGTGTCACATCTCAAATTATGACTTGCAAATTACTGCACTTTTGCTTATGAGGGTAGTACAGATGTATTATATTGATTTGAAATCTTAAGTGTAGCGCACATAAAATTCATCGAATTTTAGTTCTAATAATAACATGGGATTTTTTATTCATATATTATTTTATTTATACAGTACTAACAGGTTACATGCTAGGAAATTTGGCCCTGTAGACCTTTTTTTATATCTTTCATAATTTTTATGTTAATAATAAAAATAAATTATTTTAGAGTACTTTTAAAGATTAATTATTATGAGTAGTCTATTCAAAGGGCGCGGTACCTTTAAAAAAAAAACATTGAATCTAGATACAGATTTTGATAATGTTTACTAATTATTATATTATAGTATGTTTGGATTCGATTTTATATATTTTATGGTTAATTTTTTTATATTTATTTGTCGAGAACGCTGCGACAAACGATTGATGACCTTTGTATTCAAATTCAAAATCATTACGTTTTCTTAAATGAAACATTAACTTGAGTTTGTATTGCAAAATAGGTTTGTTGCTTGTCCCCTTGTTAAATTGTATCTTGGAAAACTGATAACGTATAGTGTTTTATCATGTCAATAAGGTTTCAATTGCTATTGGTAAAGACACACCGTCGACCGAACGCCTCGAGAGAAATAATTATTTATGTACATATACATTATTTTGTACTTTCTACATGTTTTTTAATGAAATAGTTGTATTTTACTATGTGACTACGTACATATTAGTAAATAGAAACATTTTATTACAAGTGACCTTTAAAAGGGTAACTAGTATGTTAGTGAATGTACAGAAAAGTAAACATTCCATTCAGATATCTATTTTCGTTCCGTAATGATTTAAGTAACGATAAATTGTATGCTATTATAGCTCATCAGAGTAATGTGTGAAGATACAAAACGCTATATTGCCATTAAAATATTATCAGAAGTACCTAAGTTTTAACTACCTAACCTGTCAATTTTATTTCTAAAAATAAAATCTTAATATGAAATGAGAAAATAATTAATTTAAAAGCCAAACAGAGAAGAAGTCAAACAGTTCCCTCCAAAAAAAAATTTCAATCTCGTTTTAAATATCGGTCGAACGGAGAAGATAAGGTCACCCTTTTATTTTTACTATCTATGAGTGTAAAATGTATTGTTTAGCAAGCTAGCTTGAATTTAAGCGTGTATAATACTAATCATCTTGTCTTTATAAACAATTTTAATGGAATGCATAATGATTCCAATGAAAACAAAAACTAGAGAGGGTGCTAGTTATTGGACAAGCTCCAGTAGTTGGACATTCTAAATCTAATGGTCAAAAATAAATAAAAAATGTAATCCGTTTATTAAAAAAAAAAGGCAAAAAGGTTTTTTTTATGGTGCAAATAAATTCTAACGGTACCTTTTTTTTACCATAGGATTTAAAGTGTTTAATTACTATAGTGGTATGTTCAATTACTTTGTCACATATCTCACGTTGATATTGAAGTTTTTTTATGCATAAAACTGTTTATTTTATTATGCAGGTATTCATATTATCCATTCTGATTATCGACGTTGCTCCAGTAACATCTGTTAAGTGAACTTTCTTTAAAAAAAATGTTTTTAATTCCTCATTATGTTAAAACAATTAAGTTTGTAGCAATCATTGTACATTTTTTTCAAATACAAGAAGGTATTTCATGAGTAATTTTTTTGAATTTTTGAACTTATATTTTTTACTATAATAGATACAATATTTCAGTTTGTCCAAATGTTCGAAGACAAAAGACTGGATATCACCCCCTCGGGAGTCATTAAGATTAACAAATTACAACAGGGATGGAGAATACCTTAAATAAGGGAATATGGAAGTCTAGGCATTTACAGGGCTTATGACCTGACATTGGCTGGTTTAAGTGGCCATTTTACACACTGTGTCACATCCACCATTTTACCTATGTTTAAACATCCATATTTCATGAGTTCTTCCATTTGTTGATTTAAGTAAAGTTAAAGAGCTGAAACCTTTATTGTTGTGAAAAGATTCATCAGACTTAATTATTTCACATACTAGGCAACGCCTGAAAACAATTTTTCAATTTTTAAACTTCTTCTTGGACCAGTTGGTTACATTACAATATTTGAGTTTGTCCAAATGTTTGTAGACAAAAGTCTGGATTTCACCCCCTCGGGAGTCATTAAGATTAGCAAATTACAACAGAGTTGGAGAAAACCTTAAATAAAGGAATATGGAAGTCTAGGCATTTACAGGGCTTATGACCTGGCATTGGTTGGATTAAGTGGCCACTTTACACACTGTGTAACATTCACCCTTTTGCCTATGTTTGAACATCCATATTTCATCAGTTCTATGCCCAGAGTTTCATATTACCTTATTTAAGGTATTCTCCATCCCTGTTATAATAGATACATTTTTTGATTTTTTTTTATTACAGGACTCACAGGTAAAGATCCTTTCATTTAAATATATGTTTACACTATTTGTACAATAATAATTAGTTCTAACTGTAAGGAGCGACACAATATATATATTTAACTACAGTATTGAGAAGTTTAAAAAATAAATACACAATTTTGCAGTTTTATGAGATAATAAATAAAAAGTTAATACAAAACAGAAATACCAAATAATAATTAAAAATTGAAATGTGTACACGATAGGCATAAAGCTTTTTTAAAAACATTGTTTTTTTATATATCCATATCTATGTAAATATCTGATATCCATTTCTATGTCCATAGGAGAAAAAAAATATTTTTAACAGTATTAAGTTTTTTTTTAAAACAAAAAATAAGTGCACGAATTTTATGAGATAAAAAATAAACTAAAATCGAATTCACTACCCAGTTCATAAAAAACAGTGAGTTTATCACAAAACAATAGAGACGGCATACTTGATACAACGGCTTCTAATTTTAGATTAATTTTCTTTAAAATTACGAATTTCAAAATAATGAGAGTTTAATTTCGATTTCAAGATGTCTGCGCCATTACCGGGGTCACCATGCCGTATGCCGCTCCGAGTGCAAGTGCCAGCATGCAGCACGGCACAGCACAATGGTAATCGACTGGTCATTAAGCTAGCGACTACTCCATTACTTCTTAATCTCAAGGCCTGTTTGAAAGTTTTGAGAATCACTCTTTCCACTTGTGTGGGAGATAATTGAAGCTAAATTTAATACCCGAAAATGACCCAATCTTCTAATATTTATACATACACTGTTCTTACAGATGTTATGAAAATCGAATTAGTAAATTACCTTTTCAACAATGTCTTGGGTTTGTCCAAATTCTCGTCGACGAGTACTGGATTGAAAAATGTTTTCAGGCGTTGCCTAGTATGTGGGTGAAATAATTCAATCATATGAATATCACCCGCAACAATAAAGATATACACAGTGTGTAAAGTGGCCACTTAAACCAGCTAATAACAAGTCATTAGCCCTGTGAATGCCTTGACTTCTATATTCCCTTCTGTAAAAAGTTCTTCATCTCTATTGTAATATGTAAAAATTTCCTTTTGATAGTACCAAATAAATATTTTTTAATGTTTTTTTTTGTGCTTTCTTGTTCTGCATTTATTTAATATAAAGTGAGGGGGTTGTAGGTTTGCGTTGAGTGTCGCGGACTTTGAATGAGGAGATCCGAGGTTTTAATTCTCTTCTTTCACAACTTATTTATCATTTTTCTATTATGATTATTTACTACCAACATAAATGGAACATATTTGAAATATTTAGGTATTATAACCTTAGAGTATATGTATATACTCTAAGATTATAACTACTGCTCCACAAGTGTATGGCTTATGTTAGGTTTTTGTTATTTTCATTGTGTGTTTTGTAATATAAATAATAGAGATGTACATAAATACATTGTTTTTAAACCTGTCTGAATATTTGTTAATTATTTTCGTTTTTTTAAGTTAGTCTTCTTTGTTTATTCTGAAATGTAATTTAAAAAAATGATATTTTTAAGTGTCCTCTGCACGGGAAACCCCAGTGAGGTCACATTATTTTTATTATTTATTATAGTTTGGAAGAAAAAAATATGAATAAATAAATAAAATAAAAATAAGCAAGCATTTATTTTTAATTTTTAAAAAAAGGTAAAAAATTACGATTTTAATGTTTATTTATTTTGAACTTTTTTATATATATAAGGATGAGTATATTACCTTAAGATAATTTATTCCTATCCACCCAAACCGTTCAGTTTTAGAAAATAAGAAGTATGTGGACATATCAGATATACACTGAACCTTATACTTTGATACAAAATTTGAAATATGAATAAACAAAACATCTACACTATAGTATAAAAACAGAAGGTGGGACTGGAAGCCAATTAGAAAGAGATTTTTTTTTTATTTGATTGTGTCATTTCAGCTGTGATTTAAATGTAAAAAAATAATTTTGTTATTTTTTTTCGTAAATTGAAGATTTGCTGAAATGCATGTTCCAATAGTGTTTATTTTTTGGGAATAGTAACTTACGTTAAATGTGTGTAAACATATATATTTCTATTTTTATGTTTATGTTGGAAATTAAAAATAAAATAAATAAATGATACGAGTATTTCGAGACCGGGAAAATTATATCGGCTGACATGTAAATAGTTATGATGACGCGAAAATATAGTTGAAGAAATAATAATATAGCGTTTTAACCTGTTTAAGATAATTTTAAAACCAGTATTTGAAAACGCTCCCGCAACCTCGAGTGCACAATACACAAATTGCGAGAATTTGTACAATTGCTCTCCAATGACATTTTGTAAATGACGTATTTATTCACATGCCAATGCAGCAGCTACAATTGATTCAAGTTTGTACAAATGGTCACGGAATATTCATATCCATTTAATGATAATCCATATTAGGATCATTTACAAATAAAGGAATGGAGGAATAATGGAAAACTAAACTATCGTAAAATGAGTTGCACCTGAGTAATGTTTTCCGAAGGTCGTGTCAATCAAGCAATTCTTGAAAGTGTGACCATAATATTTGCAAATGGCGGCCTTCCATTTTTTGTGCAAATACTAACTCAACATCACGCTTCGATAATCCATCGGAATACATTATACTTCGTCCGAAAAAATAGTTTTTTAGACGAATACTTTAAAATTTCATCACAGATCGAGTATAACATTTCGCATCATATTACTTTTGATGTTATGAAATCAAATGATGAAATAATGTTAAATAAATGTGAACTGCAGTATTTCATTGATCTCGGATTGAGACTGATCATATTACGTTCATGAACAAATTGTCGAATTAAGCTGAATTTGTTTTACAAACGCATTGTGGCCGGTGGGTGCAGAAAGGGATTGATAATAATAAAATTATTTAGATAATACTAAAACTAATGAAATTGTTAAGACAGATTTCTTTTATAAACATTTCTTTAACATTAAAACATACATAAAGAAATAAAAAAAGTGAAATTTACTTTGAACTTGCCATAAGATAGTCAGGCTTTTGTGTTTGACTTTGAATTTTTTAAATATTTTTTTTGTATTATTACCCTTATTTGCATCTAATGATGTATAAGACACTGCATTTTAATACTAAAATGCTGCGTATTTGTATATTTTTAAAATGCTAGTACAAGGAATGTTGTAGTGTAGGAATCACCCTAGAAACAAATATATTACGTCCACTCTGCCAGGAATCGAACCCGGTACTTCAAGCATGGGAAACAACATACCAACTACTACACTACGAGCTTCATTTTCTTAGATTTTTGACGTGAGAGTTGTCATCGATGCACTGGATCTGGGCTTGGAGAGGGAGATTTAGCAAAATATTTACTCTCGCCCTCCACACAACAGGCATGTTTTTTAAAGATCTGGTCTTGGAGGGCGACAACATATTCACAGGGACCCGTCACAATAGATCTTCACAGGTCTCAGTGATGTCAGGAGCTAATATAGCACTGACTTCCACTAAAAAGAATAAAGATAAACCATCGATCCACAAACACTCGTACAGGAGGGTCTGTTTATTTATACTACTACAAACACTTATTGCGTATATTTTGATAATTCGATGATCAGTTTAATTCTAACAAATCACTTAATAATAATTATTTGATGTCATGTCTGGAATATAACTCTGATACTTTTGCATTGTAGCAAAACGCACTATTCACCAAACATATACCTTATTCAATTTATTAAAAAAAATATTGAGTAATATTAGTACATGTATTGTTTGAAGCACTAACTGGGTAGAACATTATTATTAAATATTTAAATGAAATAATTGTACTACTTTATTCATAATTTAAAAACCATCTTATTTCGATAAAAGCCCAGAAAACATGGTTGTTTGGCCGAAACTAGTTGGTAATTCAATAAAAAAAAACAAAATGGTATCTTTTTAATATATTGAGAAATAGTAATGTACGTACAAGTGAATAAAAATTCAATGTATTTTTATGATTCATCTATTAATATAAATTTAATGTAGTTCTAAGATTCATTCATCAATATTACATTTACAAGGTTGTTTCTACAAAATAAATATTTGACTGAAAACTGCGAGTCTGGCAACGAATTTGTAGAAAGAAAATTAAAATAGAAAGACTTGTCCGATTCTGAAATGGAATATTAGATTAAAGAGGAAAATCTGGAACCGTATTCAGAAAATACAGCTGTAAGCATTTACTTTAAATTCTGAAAAAAATATATAATAAAACTCCGAACGACAAACTGATTTGTGTAATTAATATCGTATTCATAGAATTATCGTGATGCAATTAACATGGTTATTTATCGAGAATATATTATTATCGAAGAAACCTATGGTTTTTTTTTGTTTAAAAACAATAAGGAATGCTTCAATTTGCTGATAAAATACCTATATTTATAGAAAGGTATTGACGATAGTAATAACGATGTCGATACGGATAATGATTTCGAAAAAAGATGTAAACTGTAAATGAGTTACTTACATAAATGTAATTTACTCAAAATATAACGGATTGAAAACCAATTTTTTGAATATAAGACATTTATATAATTTTATTTTATTTTCAGAAGTTAGTATTCTAATTAATATTCAAAATGTTGTCAATTCGTTGTCTAAATTCTTTGATTGAGTCTCGTTTACAGAGAACTACAAATTAATAAAGCAAAGTAGAATATTTAAATAATAAATGATAAACTTGGGATATTTTTTTTAATAAATGTTTCCATCTATTTCGTTTTCATGATTTTTATTTCATTTTTGGTAATTGGCTTATATAAATACCGTGAAAGTAAATACTTTTAAATAATTTTTTTTACCTACATTTTTTTCCAAAGAGATATAGTTTATATTGTTTTGTTATGTAAATATAAAGCGGATATATAAAATGTTTATATGTATAAAAAGGCATTTGTGCCGTGTACACCAATTTAATAAATTAAAACACCAAGCTGCATTCATATGAATTTTCTAAAGCGCAAAATTTATCGCAAATAAATCAATAGCCAATAAATAAAAAACACTAAAATTCCGCCCATACAAATTGGTATCGGCTTGAAATGTATGTAAATTATAAATTTAGATAAAAAAATACTAA
Organism: Micrasema longulum; assembly: GCF_059751315.1. Lineage (NCBI taxonomy): Eukaryota > Metazoa > Arthropoda > Insecta > Trichoptera > Brachycentridae > Micrasema > Micrasema longulum. The sequence continues at coordinate 380,286 of NW_028278027.1, forward strand.
AAAATTACAATTGTATTAGCTGTCTTGAAAATAAACAAAACATGCCTTATTGCTTTCCTTTTTTAAAAAAAAATGAAGTTACTAATTCATGTTTATGGCGTAAATTAATGTTTTTAGAAAAAAAAATAAAGAAAAACTTTTGCAAAAAATTTACTAAATAATAATAATTAACTATATTAATAAGAAAAAAACTTCTAAGGGTCGCAAGCCGCTGGTTATATTTTTTGTATGGGTAGATTGAGTGGAAAACTCTTAAATAATTGTCAGAATGTTTGAGTTTGCTGTTTACTATATTGATGTGCCATATATTAAAAAACAATATATTCTTATGTATTTGACCCAATATAATATTTGTGGTGATATACACTTGTGTGTCAACTAATAACTCGTTCCAACTCAACACAGGACTTTTTGTCCCACGGATATGTGACTTTTATCTAAAAAAATGTGTAATAAACTCTTTATAAGTAAATAAAAAAAAAAAAAAACCGTTATGCCAAATTATGGTGAAATATACTACTCGACTGGACCATGCCGCTATGTTTTTAGCCGTAAAATAATCTGAAAAAGAACAGTTGCAGTGTAAAATTAAATTACAGTTTTATAAGATGTTTTAATGTTAGGAAACAAATGACCGTCGTTACATGTAATGTGATTTTTCGTATAAAAAATGCAATCCTATGTTTATAATAAGTAACGTTGAGAGAAACTTTAATGACATAGATGTATATTAACAATCGAGGAAACGGATATTTCCTGATCTAATTAAATGATTAAATTATATAATATTACATGTCACTTTACAGAGAACGCAATTACCGGATTGTGACTTAGTAGAACTGAGAGAACTTAAATATCGTGTGTGATATTCATTATAAAGATTATAAGGACGATTTCTACTTATAGCGAAACGCAGTTAGTTCACTTATAAAACATGACAGTAAGAGAAATTAACTTCCATAACAGATATGGAGATTTTAATATTGAGACAAGTAATTTACACATTCTAGGATTGGCCTCGCTCCTCGGTATTAACACTAGAAGTTCAAAAATTAAAGTAACAGAAGCATCTTAAAATTGTCTTTGTTTATTGTATTATAATTATTGTTTAATTACGCTGTTTGATCCCATAAACTCAATAATACTTGAACAATAAACGTGTATCAGCATTCTGAGCAGATATTTATAAGCATTGCTCTATTAGTTGGAGAATCCTGACTTTGCTGGCTTCGTATCGTATATTATTTTTATGTTCGTGAAATTTGGTCTAAGTGTTGCAGATTTTCTGATTGATTTGGGATAGTTATGATACCAATATTTCTGAAGTACTTTTTACTGCGCATCCTTAAATCCAAGATTCGCATTGAATGGGACTTCATCAATTAATCAAGAAATCAAGTGATAAGTCAAAGCCTCATCTTGGTTGTTTAATTTTTAATTAGTTTAAAAATCAAACTGACGATCGCATCCAAATGCTCTGCACTACAAATTAATGCTTACCACATAAAAGAGACAGAAAATATACTAATTTAGTTGCATCTTGCAATCTGTAATTGACAATTCATTTCTAATAGGTCTGAAAAAATTGCTGTTAATTAAAAATCCAAGTGCCATCAAGCAGTTTTTTGATGGAAAGACATGTATGAATATTTAATATGTATTTATTACTTTTTTGTCTTTGTTTGAAAGACTGTTTTTTTTTCAATTATAAATTAAAATCATCTGTGATATTATGAAACATTAAAAAAGAAGTTGTTTTGTTTTTCTATCCAGCTGTTTAGTTAGCTTTATGTTATGTTGCTGTTAAGTTGTTTTTTTATGTTGTGCGTTTCTTTATAATTTATGCACAGTTAACTATTGTAAATAAAACATAAAGTTATAAAATGAGCTTCATTCAACGACACCTGTTATATTAAATTAAGTTAATACAGTTATATCGCCTTCTGACGGAATTTTCAAACAAAGTTTATACGTTTAAACTCTATTTCAGGAATAAAATCTGACACATAACAGTAATTTAAACATATTTAGATGTCTTTTAAATGCACACGTATATTACATTTGTAATAGAAAAAAGTAATTTGGTTTTTCGCTCCGCGGAACCACTTTTTCAAGCATGTCCAAATATGATAAGGTTGAAGTAATGCTAAAGAGATTCGATGCGCATCTAGAAAAAATAATTTTGTAATAAGAGTTGAAAAAAAACAATTTAATTATGTACACTGTGAATTTTGTCGAAGCAATTTGACCAGCTGCTCTAGCATAGGATGGCGTTTAAGTATTCGTTCGAAAATAATTTGTGTGCAGCCGAAACGAACGCGAATAAAAATATCGAGAGCATAATATTATTGACATGCTTTTGTTAAGCGAATGTCAGCAAGTTTGTTCTAATCAATACAGTCATCTTGAACTTAGTAATACTCATATTTATTTACGTAGTGATACTTTATACGAACGCTTTATATGCTTAGTTAGCTTCTGCCGAAGTAAGCTGTCAAAATAAATTCATGAGTTGTAAAATAGTAAACAAATATAACACCACATGAAATTAAGAACAGCTCTCGTTTTTTCAAGTTTTTTGACATAAACATATATTTGCTATTATTTGTAAGTTTCTGTATCCAGGGGAATGAAAAATACATTCAGTATGTGAAAACAAACAGAACCCGTTTGGGCAGGTAGGAAGAAATTGCCTTAAGGCAATATGCCCGCCCTTATATGTAGATAAATTGTATATGTATATAAAGTTCTAAATATACAAATAATCCCTGGACGAGTATTTTTAAGTCGATGGCTGCCCTCCGATAAAAGTCAAAAAGGAAATTCAGTGGAGATAAGTCCGCCTTGTGACGTGGTTGATGTGTTTGCCTATTATTCCTAAAGACCTGGGTTTGATTCCTGCAGGGTAGACATGAAATATTGATTTTTCCAATAATCAAGGCATCTGAAGCGTAAGAATGATCATATTTCCTTTATGTAACAGATGCTATAAATACTCCGGGTGTGGTTAAGTAATGCAGCGCCCTATGCACTACTGGGCATGGAAAGAGGAACTATGAAGATAGTTAGTTTACAAATATACCGCTCGAGAAAATACTATTTAAAAAACGGTTTACCGTATTTTAGTTTCGTGACTACCCATAGATAATTATATTTTACCAAACTATTTTGGTATATTAAATACTATTTACTGCACATTTGAACAAAATATTGTGTAGAGAAGGATTCTAACTAGAATATTACCGCTTAAGATATTTTATTTACTTTTTTTATTTATTCATACTCTCATATCTTCGTTAAATCGAAACGAACAAGAACAATGTGTGTTTGATAGCATCATAAACGATTTTTCGCACAAACGATCGCAGCAACTTCGTTAGGTTGAATTTGTGCTATGTAACTCCCAGAAGACCGCACGCTAAACGCTTTCAAAGTAACAATGCATACTTTATTAGAAAGCACTGGAAATGTCCAGAATAATTACACACACGCCTGTTAAGACGCTTTTGACAGACACACAATGGATTTACATTTGACAATTGATTTCTAAGGTATCCATTGGTCATTTTACGACATAACGTAAACAAAAGTACCTACACACTACTTAACTATTTGTAGCGGTCAGTTAGAAAAATACCAATAAATGATTTTAGAACATGCCTAATATATTACAATTGTTATCATAGCTAGCTACCGAGACTTTCAATCCAAATGTTTTCGCAATTGGCCATTTTTATCATTATTTTTTGTTTATCTACATATTAACAAAAAAATATTTCTTGGCTACGTTTTTCACTGTGTTCATTCGGATGGAGAGGACAGTTCTGAACCCTGGACGAGTATTTTCGACTCGAGGTAAAAACCCCGAAAAAATCAATCGAATGGAGATGAGTCCGCTTGATAATGCGGTGATTGGTGCGTTCACTTACTGACAATAAATATGTAACAGTAAAAAAAGCTTTATTCCATAGTTACAGATATATGAAAATTCATTTTTTTTTTTTTTTTTATAAAAGAAATATTTGCGTTCTTATGATTTACGCAAATATTTAATTTTGAGAGCCATTTTCAACAAGTTGTAAATAATTCACAATCAGAAAATGGAATCAAATTGGGGTAGAGTGGGATTCGAACCACAGACTTCTGGTCCGTGAGTCCGAGACACTTGCCACAGTACCAAAACCCAATCGAATAAATGAAATAAATGCTAAAATGATAAATTCAGATTCCTTGACAACCTGCAAAGTTTATCACTTGTTAAGATTATGACAGAAACGAAAGAAACAATTCTTAGATATATTATATATATCAATCGAGATGAAGGAATTATTGGAGAATATGAAAATCTCGGCATTTACAGGGGTTTTAACCATTTTTAATTAATTGGGATATGGGTCATGAAATTCCAGGAAAATTAAAATCTATTATAGGTCCACAAATATTTGTCAACAATATTTTTAGTAGGTTCAAATTTGTGTATGAACTGGATTTAACCCTATTAAGATAATTTTGTTACAATAGAGATGAATAACACTTACAGGAAGTAGGCATTTACAGGACTTATGACCTGACATTGGCTGGTTAAAATGGAAACGTTACACAATGTGTATTATTATTATTATTTATAATTCTACTCATGTTTAAATGTTTAAATATACACAAAATGGTGAATGCTACAGTACTACTACTACAATCACGCCATTTCCCCGTAGGTGTAGGCAGAGAGGATGGACCGCCACACACGGTTATACTGGCATACATTCCAAGATTCTTCCACATTTATACATCTTGTCATATATGCCCTTCGGTTCTGTCAGCTTTTGACATGACCAGACTTGATATTGGTTTACCTGATCATGCCACGTCTTCCTCGGTCGTCCCAGGCCCACGTTACCGTTTATCCTCGCCAAATATATGTATTTTACCATTATTTCGTAATCCGTTCGTTCTACTTGGCCAAACCATCTCAGAAACCATTATTTTCTCAGATTTGCACTTTCGCCTGATTTCATCATTCGTCATCTTGTCATACATTATTTTTTTTTAACTTTCGTCTAAGAGATCACATCAACCGCGTTCACTCCACTTTCATCCTTCCTCTACCAGTTCCATGTTTCATTTCCAGAGATTAGTGTTGGGAACCGAACTCCGTTGTGCGCTGCCCGTTTAGCTTCGATTGACATATTTTTATAAACAATTACTGCGCTTAGTGCGCCGTTTATTTTGTTGCCCACACCACACACCTTTCATGTAGACATATTTAAAATATGACCATCAACGGTATAAAAATCTGCTTAGTTTCGCAATATTGACTCATTTTTTGCCATCTTAAAATCTATAAAAATATTGGTAGGTTATCCAGATGCTATTAAAATCATTCTCGCACGAGTTGGTTAATTAATGGAAATGGTTTTATTTATTACTCTGTAAAATTGAATAAGTTATGGTTCGTCTTTGATCTTGTAATTTGATAGGAGGCCCATAATTAATATGGATTGTTTCGATAATTTGTTCCACCTATATCGGTATCTATTTTTGTCTGTAGTCACGCGATAGTCTCGCATCATGAGTACGTTATGCTAATTAACAACATTTTAATAAGGCATGCCAGAAACGTTTTAGGTTCCAAGGTATTTTTAATTGTTATATTTTTAAAAAGTTTATATTTGAAGTATTAACTTTGTGGTTATTCATTATAATAAAATAAATAAAACAACTTTCTTTCTAACCACTAATTTTTATTTTTCGCCGACCGGTTTCAAAGCAAACTAACTTTTTAAAAGGTTTACGTAACTACCTTGACAAAGAAGCTTGTTTGCTTTGAAACCGGTCGGTGAAAAATAAAAATTAGTGGTTTAAAACAAAGTTCATTTATTTATTTTATTTTGTTATATTTTTATTTATATAAGTATGACTAGTAAGGGTTATTCAAAAAATTTATAAGGTCAAGTCATGTGATGTCTCGTCTGGTTAGTAAAGTCATCATGTGCTCTCTAGTGTTGATTTTAAATTTATCTTCAATATGATTTTTCGAGTATTTAGGTAAGTCATTGTTGTTTTTTTTACTGTCCTGCATTTATCCTGGCTTTATAATGCGGTGGTGTTGTTGTTGTCTTGTATTATATTTGTGTAAGTCAGCAATTTTGGTAGTGTAATGTCACAGCCTTGTAAATGTTTTCCAATTCAATTTTTCATACAATTTTTGTCTGGCGTGATTTTTGTACAGCGTGTTTTGTAGGCATCAAGTTGGGTAAATTCACACTTTTTCAAGAGAAAATTTTTAAGTGTATTCAAATATTTGTTGACTAAGATTAGACAACAGAGATAGAGTTTATTTTAGATAAATAAATATGAAAGTCGAGGCATTTACAGGACTAATGACTTGTCATTGGCTGGTACTTTCCGTCTCTGAAGTATTCTCCATCACTGTTGTGATATGTTAACTTATTTACACATTTCATTTACATATATATTTATTTATTAACACTTTTACAATGTTTGTTATCTTTTTTTATACAGAATTATGTTCCTTTACTGGGGTGTCCGTGCCGAGGGGAACATTTTACAAAAAATAAAACATGTAAAAAGTAAAAAATAGCAAAACGTAATTAATCTTTAAAACCTAATTATCATTAACATAATGCGCAATATAAACGTACATTGGCGGGCATATTGTCTTCAAGCAATTTTTTCCTGTCGTTTCATATGAAAAATAAGAGGATAATTTGAAAACGTTTTTCAAATATACCTTCTAGTCTAACAATAAGGAGAGTCTCAGCAAAATGTCCATACGGGGTTTTCCCAGAGCATGAATTATGTCATACCCAAAACCCATACGACTTTTGCTCAGAGACATTTCTTATTTATCGCACCGAGAGTGTTCAATAATTCGGAAGAGCGTATTAAGCTCTCAAGGACAAAAACTATTTTCAAGAAAGTTGTTAAGGACTGGATTTTCCTTAGTGAGAGGGAATTGAGTAGGAAACTCCTTGATGATTTTCCGAATGTTTGAGTTTACTGTTTACCATAATGTGCCATATATGTATTTAAAAAAAAATATTTTCTATGTTTCTTATTATATATTTGTGGGGATATATTCATGTGTCTGTGTCAACTAATTGCTAGTCCCATCTCAACACTGGACTTTTAGTCCCATGGAGTTGGGACTTATGTCTCAAATAATGTACACTAAACTTATGTATGTAAATGAATGAATAAATATAACGTCCCACAATTAAATACAAATTTAAAAAACGTATTTGGATAAAATTATTTCTTAAATAACTGCAATTATTTTGAGTAGAAAGTAAATATCGGGGAGGCATCTGCGGGAGAGTGACAGAAAATCTATGTACAAGTACCTATACATCGCATTTCTCCGTCACCGCGTTTCCTCTTAACTCTTTAAGGCACAGCTTTTTATTTGAATAAAAAAATACTATGATTTCTTTGATTATTGATTACAAAAATAAGTAAACCAATAGATTAATGAAAAAAGGTTTTCCAGGTGGTATAAATTTGACAACAACCAGGCCAGTGAGGAAATAAATAACTATTTAAATCTGTCAGAGACTGGTGATTTATGTTAGCGAAAATGTAATACCAATATTGTGTTATAAATGTTGTTACTAATATTTACCATGGTTCTGTATAAAAAGTTTACATTGAATATGTGTTATGTTTTTTATACCACCATGTTTTAAGAGTTAACCTTAATTAATTAAAATGTTTTTTGTCGAGGCTCATTTGCATCACGACTTAATAAGTTGAATAAATTGTTTTCAAACGAAACCCTAAATTGTTTTGCTAAAAGATTACTTTACAAAACAATTTCGCGAAATTACGGAGCCTCGACTTACTAGAGATTTATCTTTATTAAATTAACAGTTTTAACTGTCGTTACTTCTCTCCAGACAGGTTAATGTAGCTAGTTCGATTTATATTTTTTAATTTGATTGCGCATTCAGAATTTTATTGAGAACAAAATAATAGTCTAAGCAAAACTGAAATTATTTCACTCTTTTTTACATAAAAATATGTTTTTTTAACACAGACAGAGCTTTTGAAGATACAGTTCTGTGTGTGAAATAGAACCAGAACACTGGACAAGTGTATCTGACTCGATGGCAGCTCTCAAGAAAAAATACTAGGAAATCTAGTGTGGTAGTTGGCGCGTTTGCCTACCACACATGAGGTCCCGAGTTGGATTCCTGGGAAGGTTGAAATTAAATATTTGGTTTTATAGGTGGTTTAACACTCAATTCATTCCAGGACTGGTACCTGAAGCGTACGACTGATTATATTATCTTCTTGTAACTAATAATTGAAATTTACTGCATTTGATTTAACAATGCAGTGTCCTATACCTACACCATCGGATGCAGTTAGTATTTTTGAGTAACATTCACCATTCTGCTATAAGTCACTGTATTATATTATATGCCAGTTTGTAACAAGTAAACCCGTTTTCTCTAAAATACATAGATTCATACTTTTAAATACTGTTTATTAATTCTTTTAAAATTGGTTTCCTAATAGTTTTTTTTTTTTAATTACTTTTTGTTATTGATTTTTAAAATAACTTAATTCATATTTTTGTATATTGTACTAGCTAAACCCGGCCACGCTTTGCTGTGGCTTTGTCTTGTATGATTTATTAGGGGAGTAAATAAAAATAGTCTGGCAGCTATACATTTACTAAGAAAACACATTGCTTAATTTAATATCTTAATTTGCTCTGACTATGCTGTAGAATATAAAGAAATGCAATTTTCTTTTTAAAAATTAAGTCAATCCATCGATTACTTTCCAAGATTCGCGGCCATAAACATACGGGACCTAGACTTTTGTATATATAGATTGTTGGAAAAAAAAGTTTTGTAACTTTGGCTAAAATTGATAAAATAGTAGCATTGTGTATAACTGTTATTCAGTATTTGTTAACTGTGACAAATTATGAGTCAATTTAAAACGCATGCAATGTTTCGTTTCCGTTGGAACGTTCAAATAAAAACCATATAAAAACACTCTTCTGAAATATTTTTTTGCGTATTTATTTTATTTATTTATTTATTCATATTTTTCTCTTATAAACTATAATTAATAATAAAAATAATGTGACTTCACTGAGGTTTCCCGTGCCGAGAACACTTTGTAGTGTAGTGTGCCGTATATATGTAGATATTGTCATAAAGAAGTTCCGGGGGGCGAAGCACCCACCTGAACCTTTTTCATCCACTGACCAGCAGAGCTGAATAAAGCACGCGTTATTAAAACCTTTTACCCAGGCAAATCCCTTCCATCCCAAGTGATCTATGCACCACCCGAATCCTCGAATTGAAACACATTTTAAATTCAATTTTATTTTTTTCTAGTATTCACAAGATATAGATCTCAAGAGAGACAAAGATAACCTAATGCTATATTTAAATTTGTATAGCCCTAATACATCTTTTATTTGAATAATACTCATATGAACATTAAATAACCCTGATTGCCTCTTCATGAAGCATCTCAATGTAAATACAGTAGATAAAGCTTATGGCTTTATTAATTATAAAAATACATACATTTATAATCTGATAACTGTTTTAATTTTAATCCAACGTTTATGATACATATGTCTGGAAACAAAATCTTCCTTGATATCAAGTCAAACATTTTAATATAATAGATACTTATGATTTGAATAATTTGCGTATAATATAAGTGTGATGATTTTAACAAAAATATTGATTCATTCAATTTATAAGGTTATTGGTGACATTTCTAGATTTTGACAATGTATGTAGAAATCTTATAAAACATTTTCTCAATTTAATATTAAAAAATCATTGAAAATAATTTAATTCTACTTTAATAATATATTTTTAAAATACAAGTGGAAAATTACTTTAATACGGGTTCTTAGATTAATTTGCAAAAACACAAATATCTCGTAAGAAAGTCTGCATCTTGATTTCAAGGGACGATAGTGAATTCCTCGTGTTCTTTATATTTTTTCCACGCCATTATTTGAAAACGCAAGACCAGAACTTTCGTCAAGATCCAATATGGCGATGAACTGCATTACTTTGCGCCATCAAATTCTGTTAGTAGTTTCCGAACAAATAAATCAAGATTTTAATAACTCGATGAACATCGTATTCTTGACTTGAAGGAATACGCATATATTAATAAAATGCGAGTAGACATTTTATACGCTGGCGGCTCGACACGCTTAGAGATTAATTTCTCACGCGGTTATATAAAATAACAGTTCTATCAAAAGAATATATTGTGAGATAAGGGAAAAAGGATCCTGTCGAATTCAGAAAGTTGTTATTATAGACACAAGACTAGTTTTCAATTATGGAGATTACAGATTATTAAGGCTCTTTCCGGATTAACCGAATCCCTCTCTTGTCTTGTCCGATAGCTATTTTGATCTATTTTCTAGAAGTGAATCGTACGGCGTGACAAGTCTACCACCAACAGTATTGTCAGCGCAAGAAACAAACAAAAAAATGTGACGAAGTACTTAAATATATTCGTTACAAAAATAAACAGCTAACCACCATATTATACTGCCGTGGCATGTAACATAATAATATTCTTCGAAATTTTTTAAGTACGTACTTTACGTTTCATAATTAAAATTAAAATAAGTATTTAAAATTTCATATCACAAGTTTTGTAGAATTCATAAATAAAATGAGTCAGCGTTGTTCAAGTACGTGCTTTCATTGTTTAAAAGCAAAGGTGAAATATTATTAGATACCAAAAATAAAATGAATAAAGGAAATATCACCAAATTCGATCATCATCGAATTGCTATAAATCATCTCCAGATTGGATCACTTGAGCTCCGAATCACTTTCTTCACAATATCACACGGAAAGAGATTTGGTATCTACTATCTACCATTACGGTAGAATAGTCGACCAAATTCAAGATGGCAGGTGTTCTTTATGTATTTTTCCTATTTATAGTATCAAAATGAGATACAATTTCGAATAGAGAGGCTCGCTGACCAGCGGGAAATGCTAAGAAGAATGCTGGAATTGATCGTTGGAGCCGTTTGTTATTGTAAGAGAATTTTCAGATTCTATTAATAAAGCTGGAATGATACGATATTTTATGATGTTGAATGCCAATTTATTCTGGAAAAGATCTGATCTTCTTAAATTCCATTAAAGTCGATTTTCCATTAACTAAGCGAACAAAATAACTTAACAATCAACAATATTAACTTAATAAATCGATTAAAAAATTTAAAAAAAAATACTCGTAATAATTGGATGAATTAATAATAAAAATAAAAATAATAATAGTTGACTAATTTGTTGTTTTTCATTGATGGCTATACTTATTGAATATGTTGTTAAACTTTAAAATAATTTATTTTTTAAGTAACAAGTTTTGATTGTACTCCTAATGTAAACATGTCGTAACCGGCTCAGTAATCAATTGTCGTAGATACCAGTTACGCCAAAATATGTATTTAAAAAAAAAATATCAATGAAGTTAATTTAATACTTGAAAAACGTTTAACGAAGCACAGTTTTTGAATTTTAAAAATACTTTTAACGAAACTGTCATAAATTTTTTTTAAATGATTTATTTTCAATCAAATGAAAAAATTTTTTTGAACAAAAGTTTTTTATTCCCTGCCAGAAATATAAGAGTTCAATGCAAAAATATTAAAAATGTACATTTTGCAATGGCAGGTGCTTATGATTTTCATCATACTGTGTGCATTTATTGCATATTCCATATGCCCACAAACCTATCTCAAAAAATTAAATTTTACTATAAATGCAATATGAAAAAAATGATAAATTAGCCACAATTTCTTATTCAGAATTATTTATAGATTTCATACCAACCGATTTTTAGTTTTTAATTCGTATAAAAATAATTTATTTTATATTTTATATTGGCACTAAAATGTTTATGAGAGAAGTAAATTAAATCATTCCTTATCCGAGTGCATTATAATCCTTTCCATACTACCCAATAATGCATTTGAATCATTATTAATATTACTGTACAATTTCCGTTCAATAATTCGCAATTACATGAACCCTCCCCAGGATCGATTCTTGCCTAAAATACATCTTTTGGTTTGTATTTTTTGCTGGAACTTAGATTTTCAGACACGAAACTGCAATTTTCTCGCCAGAAGTAACAAGTTACAGGTTGCAGTAATAATTTCTATCGTAAGTTTCGTGAACGTGTTTTAAGAAACTTCGTGTTTTGATATCAGGGGCGGAGTGATTTTTTGTTTAGTCGCTGCGTTTTCTACAAATTAAATAATTAAAAATATTATCAAGTTACAGTCAGCCACCGCTTTCACTTACTGTTGCAAGCTGGAAGGTTAGACACATCGGGTCAAATTTAATCGTTCCTCAGGGTCTCATTTCGTCTGTCCTACGGGTCTCAATCGGCTCTTGGGGCCTTGGTTAAACACTTTCTCGGAAGCCTAAAAATATTACCGGCGATTGATTTTCAGGTCTAAAAATGATTTTTTATTATATTTTAGCCAATTTAAGTATAATAAAAGACAAAAATGTCTTTATTCTGGGAGGTTTTAATATTCACTCAGCTCGCAGTAAGGATTTAATAGAAGCTGAACTCTCGTTGCTTTGCGAGATACTGGGTGTCTCTTAATGCAACGATATTTAAACTCATTTAACCGTATTTAAGAATAAATTTTTAGTAATGTTTGATTAGTTATTACTAGAAATATTATTTCCTTAATTTCTGATGATAATTACCATCTTGAGTCTTGAATTTGATCTTGACTTACGTCAATACCAATTTCATCACTCTAGTTTAGTTCCTAAGCAAAACTCAACTACGTGGAGAGGATGAAATTTCCATAAAGGTGATTTCGTGTTTCTATGTAGACTAATGAGTGAAGTCGACTTAAGTGAGATGAAAGGGTCGATAAATGTGAATATATCAATTGATTATTTTTATTCTCATGTTTACAGCAATTTTTAATTTGTGTTATCCCAGAAAAACTCCATCATTAGGAGGAAAACAATATCCAAAGTGGTAGACTAGATATCTTATTAGGGACGGAGATGAAACATTTCCATCATAAACAGTGGAAGGCCACTGATAGTGTGTGGGAGTATGAAATGTGTAATAGCTATCGCGAAGAAATTCAATATTGACACTATGCTATGGGATGATAAGACTGTTCAAAACTCGGACATGGCTGATGCATTTGCTAGTCACTTAAAATCAGTTTACTCAGATGAACCACGTATCATCTGTGTTAATAATGCATCTCAATATTGCCACAGTGGAGCCAACAATATATCCGTATTTGTTTTGATGAAGAAGAAGTATATTTTTTTTTACTTAAATTTAAAAATACAAATTCGATTGGTCCAGATTTTATACTAACTTTCATCCCGAAAGCTCGTATGAGTTATTAAAGGGACCGCTTTGTTTTCTTAATAACCAATCTTTAAATTCGGGTTTCATTCCTGGGCCTCGATTATGATGGGAAGACAAAGACGTCATACCTTTACCTTGACGGTATAGTTGAAGATAAATTCCCTGTAGCGATTATAAAGATATATTACCAACCCCCCCACCTTTAAGTTTTGGGTCGGTACATCGATATGAATCAAAGGGAAGCGTACGTCACGGTACACATGTCTACGCTCTAAAATGCTTTAGCTTCAGTATGACGTCATAGTTGAAGATAAAAGTCTCCCGACCGACTATAAAGGTATAGTATCGATACCCCCCTACCATCAAGTTTTGATGTAAGTATATAATTTTATACCGACGGGTCTAGAACCCCTCGATACGTTTTTCATTCTCTGTTAATTTTATCTTTCTCTTTTGTACTTTATAATACGGCCATCTTAATACTCCCTGGGGGGTAAATTCCAGTTCTTGTCTTTAAACATTTAGACAAACTCAAAATATTGTAATAGAAAAGGTTTGTATACTGAACGAAATTGTCGTTATTATTTTTCTTATTCGGTGAAACCCCAAATTCGTAGAATTTTCGGATCCCATTTATTTGTAATCTTAAATAAACTTAATAATTATCTTATTTATTATAAAATATGCATTTATGTGCTACCGAAGCGATACTTGCCATTTTTTATTATTTAATTATAACGCATAAATTTAATTTTGTAGTCTGTAGCAAGAGCTCAGGAAATTTTTTCCCAGATAAGTACTAGTTTGTATAAAAGTAAAATCCCACGAAGTTGGATTATATTATATATTTTCTTTTCTAATTCTGTTTCGTTTACCCAACCAAAATAAATAAAACGAATACTTGTTAAAGACGACACAGCAAAAACAGTCACAGTACAAATGAGTGTAAATCAAAGTATGTTTCTTGTGGATACATTAAATTATTCATAATAGTAGTACTGTTACCTTTTACATTAAAATTACCTTTGACGAAATATTGCTAATGAGATGAAATCTCGAACGATCCATTACATGACAACATTTAAATAGCTCTATTTTCTGGGCTCTTCGCCGCATTAACGATTGCACAAAACGCATTTTGCGATTTGTGTGGGAACAGTACTAATCCAATATGATTGTCTGTATATGGATATCATTATTTCGAACGTAATATTAGTTACACAACACAAACAGAGCATGTCGGTCCTAGCTGCATTATAAAGTACCATTGGGAAACATGACTTCTCGCGTAGTTGTGAAGGTTTAGCGATACGCATTGTAATGAACTTAGGTGAGACAATCATGATGAACACATTTAAATTATATTGTTCCTTCAATCCGGAGTCTATATATCGTGGGCATACAAGAGAAATTGACCTAGTGACAAAATTTGACATGAAATTTTGCAGATAATCATTTTTGTTTCGTTCATTGAGGGATGTAGTATTTTATTTTATTACTGTAAATTATGTTTTTGGAATTTTTCATTTCAATAATCCATTTTTTATATTTACGAAGGTTAAATAAACACAGAAGTACAAAATAAATGAAAAAAAACAAATAGTTAAGAAGTCTTACGCAATAATCAAAAGAATAAATTTTATTTTATTTATTTCATTTTATTTGGGAAATCAACAGTTCTACATACATATTTTTAGTAAACAAACAGATATAGTGTATAAACTCAGAACTAATAACAAATTTCCACATAGTATACAAAGTTAGTAAAGAAAATATTACATATCAAATAAATACATACAATTTATACATTTAAAAATGTTATTTTCATGTACTCAATAATCAAGGATTTTTAAAATATTTATTTTAAGAACATTAAGTTACTGTAAATGAACCTTTTGTAAAAAAACCTTATCTGTCAAATACAAAACGTATACTAACTACTAACTAATAACTCTAACTAACTCTTTACTGGTGACATCACCTACAAGTCAAATTGACTAACTGTTACTTGGTAAATTCTTTGGATCATAAGTTTACTAATAAAAGCGACATTGCGTGTTGGTCAGTTTTAATTGTCAAAAACCTGTGATATGGTGTGAAATGGTGAGATTTTGAGTGTCGACTATATACAATGTATGTCGGATCGACTTGGCATTTTTACCAGTCAAGTATTTTGCTAATGTGATGTCAAAAAGTCAATAATCTCAATTTCGTCATTATTGCAAATGGTCACTTTTACTTGTATAACCACGATACATTTAATATGAATTTCTTTAATTTGATTCACTAATAAAATACTTGTATTGCTCTGTAAAAATAAAGATTTATTTTATCCGTTTTATATCACAAAACAAACTTAATTAACATATTTTCATCAACACTCTGACCTGTAAAAACAAAAAAACGACATTCGAATTTAAGTCAATCTCTTTCAAATTTGCTTCTATGATTTATTCAATCAATCTTAATTCTTTATTTACTTTGGCCATGTAAAAATCTGACGTAACGTCGCCATCTTGGTTTTATCTGTTTTACCGTCTAATTGTGAAACACTGCTTTATCGACAAGGCGAAACGCTGTTACATTCAAAACTAAAGGGAATGCATTTCCTTTACATATACTCGTATATACGAGCTGTACTGTATGTAGGCACATGATAAAAGTACGCTGTATGGTCAGGAAAATAAACATGTTGCATTTGATTTACCAATACAGTGCCCTATGCACCACTGCATACGGAAAAGGGTATGATGATAATGAATTTAAAATAAAATCAACAATATTTTGAGTTTGTTCAAATTTTTTTAGACAAGAACAGGATTGAACCCCTTTGGAAGTTATTAATATGAATGTATTAAAGCAGAGATGAACATAATTTTATAGCAGAAAATATGGAATTTTCATGACCTGTCAATGGTTGGTCTAAGTGGCCACTTTGCAAACTGTATAACATTTACCATTCTGCCTGTGTTTTAACATCTGCATTTCTTCAATTTATCCATTTATTGGGCTTTGTGAAGTTGAAGAGCTGAAAACTTTAATTTAAAATAAAGCACATTGTAATTTTTTACCACTTACGAGTTTATTATAAGACACTACTAGTTTCAGGTTTTCTAAATTACCTATCATCAGGTGTAAATATAAACCGTTTTTATTTAAATCTGATGATGGGTAATTCAGAATACTTTTATTTTAAACAAATTAAAGATAACTTTCCACAAAGTAAATTTACTTATTTTTTAGTTTGTATATACGCCTAATAAGCATTTTTAAGAACATATTTATGCATAGGAAATTATTATAAAGGAAAGTAGAAAGACACAATAGTATATAGCAAACTTGGTGGGAGTGGAAGCGGGAGAGAAGTGTTTATAATTGAATTTGATTCATTGATCTAATGAAAGAAGACAACTTGTTATTAAAGAAATCAAGACTAGTATGTTTGTTGGCAGACCTAAGAATTCTGGGCACAGTGGAATGAAAACCATAGATAGTTTTTTGGTATCGGTATGAAAGAGTAAGATTTGTCTGAGGTTTCTAGTTGGGATGTTTAATTTTATTGAGCTCAGTAGTTCAGGCTCATCAAAGAGTGAGTTAAGAGTTTTAAATATTACTAGAAGGTTAAATTCATTTCGACGGTCTTGAAGAGAAGATATATTTAAGCTAGTTTCTAACTCATTATACGTATATCGGTCTCTGGATAAGCCCAAAAAATCGATGTTGAATTGATTCAATATTTTTGATGTGAACATCATAATATGGAGACCAGATATCAGAAGGATACTCTAGGTGCGGGCGAATAGGAAACAGAAGAGAGCTGAAAAAAAATATAGCTAAAAACTTTATTAATGCGGGTGAAATTCTGACTAAATTATTTCACCTACATACTATGCAATGCCTGAATATATTTTTCAGGAAATACCGATGTTTAAACATAGGCAAAATGCTGAATGTTACTCAGTGTAAAGTTACCATTTAAACCAGCCTTGTAAATATGTAGACTTCCATATTCCCTTCTCGAAAGTGTTTTTCCTCTCTGTTGCTATAGATTTAGAAGAAAATTAATGTTTATTCAGTGTTAATTTAAACCATGTTCCATATACGTATAAAAATGTAAATATTCATTTAGTACTTTCTCGACATCAAGATCATTTCTCATTTACTTAAGATATGCCTAATTGTTTAGCGGTCTTGAAACATCTGTTTTGTTTGAACATTATTTGTTAGCACTTTTCGAAGGTTCGACTAACGGTCAATATGACGCACATATTTATGTTCAGGTACTGCTACACATTCATATGTAAAAATATTATTTAGACCCGCCGGGTTATGTTGGTTCGATCTAGTACTTGGTCCCGCCCTATGTTTATTGTGTTAAAAGGTCTCGAGATCTAGAATACATAAAAAGTAAACCTACAATTAACATGTCCACGGAATTCTTTTGTGAAGTAACATGTACTGCGGTCTGACATATTCTGGGCTGGAAGTATGTTAAATACTCAGTCTTATACTAAAGTCTAATACTACTGAACAAGTCTTATTTACCAGACACATATTATGTACAAACTAAAACACCTATATTTATTAATAAATTAATTATCAAACTTATAATATAAGAAATCAAACACTGATTTAAGTCTACCAAATACTTTATTTTATTTTTACATATATAAAAAAATTCTTTACAATTGTTTCGCCTTGTTAGGGTATTTCGGCAAACAAATGTTTATCGCAGGAGGCTAAACTAGCAGTTCACAATAGAGTTCTAGTGCCAAATCTAATGTATGGGAGCGAAGTTTGGAATTGGAAAAATGATGATGAAAGTAATGCTGTCAAAATGCGATCCCTCAGGCGAATGTGTGGTAAAAGGATGTATGATAAATGCACAAATTTCGAGATCCGTGAACTGTGTAAGGCTGAGATATGCATTAAAGACAGCATCAAGAAAGGGGAGCTGCGTTGGTTTGGACATGTAGAGCGAATGGACAACGAAAGAACGGCTAAAAGGATCTACGATGCGAATGTTGATGGATGCAGAAAACGAGAAAGGCCGAAAAAGACATGGCACGATCGATTCCTTTAAATACTTGAAGATGGACATGTCAAAAGTAGGAATAATCGGCGTGCGTGCATAAGAATATGTATGAATGCAGAGGAAGCGAGGTCTGTATGCAAAGATATAGTGATATGGCGGTCTATCCTCTCTGCCTACCCCTACGGGGGAACGGCGTGATGGTTTGTTTGTTTATTTTTGTTGGTTTTGTAGACTTAAATCAGTGTTTCAATTATCAACTTGAATTAATGATGTTATGGAGTTTGTCCTAATAATGACATAGGAATACCATTTTATAAATTATTTAACACACATGCTTTTTTCAAAACTTTATATTTTCCTTTCTGCATAATGCATGTTTTTTTTTTAATTTTAGAAAAAAAAGCATTTATAATGCATTGTTTTAAGTTTTATTTTTGTAAAATTTAATATTCTTTCACTTTTTTTCGTTTAGTCTATTTTTAAAAAGAGATAATTATTAGTTGCATTTTAAAAGATTGTTTATAAATTTTTTAAATTTAAATATAAAAGTGAAACTAAAAAAATATAAATAATATCGAATTTATACACTCGTAGTATCCGAGTACAAGTACATCATCATCATACCCTTTCCGCACCTAATGGTGCATAGAGCACTGCATTGGTACATCAATCGCAGCATATCTTAATAATTTTTGTTACATGAAGTTACGATGATCAGTCTTACGCTTCAGATACCAGTCCAGGGACCATGAAATATTCTAGTGTGAAAACACCCTTTCAAATAAATATTTCGCATCAACCATGTCGGGAATCAAACCCGAGACCTCTTGCATGGTAGGCAAACGCGCTGACCTTTACACAACAAGGCCGACAAGTACATATGAAACTTTAAAAAAAAACGTAAAGGTGAAAACATTTTTAGGAGAACTTTGGGAGATCCTGCATTCTTGGTCTGGCGCCTGAAGCGTACGACTAAACACCTGACCTTCATGTAACAGATTATCCAACTACGCTGCATTTAGTTTACTAATGCAGTGCTCTAAGCATTACTGGGGGCGTCAACATTGTCAACACCCAGCAACAACTTACTGTTACATCTCAAGTCATTTATTATATAATTTTCAATTAAAATTCTTATTGATTCCGCTTCCTACTGTGACATAACTGCGCTCGTGACCTGTGAATACTTGCTAAGGCATTATGAAGATGTAGTTTAAAATCACTTCTTCCGGAATAATTGTGCAGTCAATGTCCTATTGCCATGTTAGCGATCCTACGTATTCCTCCCACTGCTATTATTATACAATGTAAATATATAAACCGATCTTTATCCGGCCAAACGAGACAATTTTAGAACCGTATACATCTATAAACTAAAGCTCTCTTAGGGCCAATATAATAAAACAATCTTAAATAAGAAGTATTCTGGCGTTTGGAAAAAAAATGGAAAAATGGCTAGAATTGTCTTACATTTTTCACGTAAACATTTTGTCCGTTTTGTCAAAATTTCAAAAATAAAAATTATCGTACTTTTTTGCCCCTCAAAAAAATGAAAAAAATTAAAATAAAAAATATTTTAATTAACTTATAAAATGCTTATTTTACTTCTCAATGTGTAGTCAGTAGATTGCAGAGTTGAGAAAATGTGGATGTTTAAACAAAGGCAGAATTGCGAATGTTACACAGTGTGAAATACGGCCACAAGCTAGCCGATGACAGGTTTTAAGCCCTGTAAATGCTAAGATTTCCATAGTCCCTTCCCAAAAAGGTTTTCCTCTTCTGTTGCAACAAATTAAGGACTTAAAAAAATATTCTTCCGAAAAAAATCACAAAAAAAATATAGCTTATTTATTTATTTAATAACGAAATTACTCCACTCAAAAAATGGCAAACACATATTTTAATAATAATACGCACAGGCAAAATTGAAATAAAATACAAATAAAGAAGATGAAAGCTAGGAAAAAATATATGAATAACATACACGAATGCACCCTTGTCGTGATGTTTGCATAAAAGTTTTTATATTTATTTTTAGTGGGCATTTAAATTTTTTTTTTATGAATTTTTTTTCGATGTTTTACAATAAACATAAGTGATAAAACAGAGTATTAAAAAAATAAAGCATAATTACATAGCAATGAAATACATATTAGTAGTAAAAATAGTAAACAAAAAATCCCACAAAGGCATGGCCTGTTCGTGGGTATACAAGAAAATGTTAATGAATTAATAACGGACAGTTATAATATTTTTGTGTAACATAAGAAAGAAGAAATAAAATATTCTGTAAAAGATAATATGATATTTTTTTTTAAGTAATTAAAAAAGGAAAAAAAAAATGTTAAAAAAAAAAACACAAAAATATTCCTTATTATTAAAGGGTAATAAAATATATCATAGAAAAAAAAGAGTTCATATCTTTAGTTTGAATCTAGGATAGTTTATATGTTAGATATGTTTTTTTAAAAGAAGGAAAATTTTGAAAGTTTGGAATCAATAAAATATTATCAGTAAAAAAAGAATTAAACATTTTTGGGCCTATAAAATATACATGTCTGTGCGAGCCTCGTTTAACAATGTGGTATTTCTAACACACGATTCCTTCTTCTTGATCTATTTGATTTACTTGTAAATAAATTTTGGTTCTTAAATATGTATTGTACGAGTATATTAAATGAGAATCCCGTAGATCTAGTTATAATATTGACACAGCTGGGAATCAAATCTATGACATTGTGTTTGTCGGTACATGTGCTAACCAAAGCTCCACACGGTCTACCAGCGATCATGTGGGTACTTATGTGTTACCTTAAGTGTTAAAAATGTTACGAGTAATTTGTATTTCAAATTTTCTCAGGAAAAGTATTTAATTAATTTCGTAATCAACGTTACAACACTGAATAATCTCTGTGATTACCTACTTGTCGGTCCCGTACTTTTAGTTTTAATATTGACTTATTATTTGTTTAAATTTCTCCTCGACCTTCACCTCTTCAGAAGATACTAATATAAATTGTTCATAGAAACTTCGTCACCTGCCGAAGGTACCCACTCAAAATTTAATGTGTGTATGTTTATTAAAAGTGTACATAAATAAACGAACAGCCAGACGCAGACGGCAGAAAAGAACATAAATACACCAAGTTAAGAATTGTATTGTAATGTTAAAAGAGATTTAATAATAGAGGAGAGTAAAGAATATATCTTTGCGTCTGTAATGAATAAGAGAAATAAAAGAATTTTATTTAATAACTAACCCTTGTTGGATGAATTTACATAAATATAATTGAATTACATTGGTATGTGAACGTTTTGGTAATTAAAAATATCAACATCCATTACCATATAATTCAAAGGTGGGTTTTGAGACTTAAGTGGTATTTTACACGTATCTTATTGTATTTTGTTGATCTTTTGAATAAAATCAATTTTAATTCAACGTTATTTTGAACAAGTAATTTTAACTCGTATCTCGATAGAACAAAAAACTATTTTTTTACTCATTAGATTTAGAACTTAATAATCCTTAACAAAAATATATTTAAAAAAAAGTTTATCATGAACTGTGATGACGCAGTGAATGAAAAATATGGTAAAACAGTTTTAGCTAAAAGCTAATAAACTCATATTTTAGTTCATGAGAAAATTTTTTTATTTATTTATATTTTTCTCTTATAATAAATAATAAAAATAATGTGACCTCACTGGGGTTACCCGTGCCGAGGACACTTATATACTTTTTTAAAATGTTTTTACATTTGAGAATAAGCAAAGAAGATCAACTTAATAAACAGAGATAATTAACAAAACATTCACAGTTTTAAAAACAAGGTATATATGTACATGTACTCGTATATTATTTATATTACAAAACGCACAATGAAAATCACAAAAACCTAACATAAGCTATACATTTGTGGAGCAGTTGATTCAATATTGGTTTGGGCAAATGAGACAATCCATTTTACTTCTACCTAGCTCCACTATCCATTTTTTATAGCCTTGTAAAACGTTTTCTAGTTATTATTTTTTTAAATAGATAGTGGTTATAGATTTTAATTGAATAATACTTAAAATCCCCTTGTCTGAAAGTGGAATTAGTTTGTGTTTGTTTAAGTTGTCTTTGTGTTGAGGATCTAGTGATTATATTATTTGTATGAGATGTATTGAAGGGGTTATGTCTTTCATACAAGTATGAGTAGTTTTTAAATCTGTAAGTGAGTAATGTTTTAGCGTATAATTGTTTTGGTGTCATAAGTTGTGATTTGATCAAATGTGTCCGAAAGGATATGTACATTGCCAAGAACAAGGTTAAGCTCTTTTGAATCTGTTTCAGTTGTATCGTTCGTTCACTGTTCATATAATAATAATTTATTGAACTCCATTTTAAAATGATGATGAAAAATTGAAAATATCGTGACTCTCCAGTGAGGGAATATTATTATCGTATCGTATCCTTTCCTCTTTCTGCATCTAATGGTACACGAGGTACGCATTGGTACACCAACCGCAGCGTATCTTAATTTTTTTTTTACATGAAGGTTAGATAATCAGTCTTACACTTCAGGTACCAGTCCAGGGACTATGAAATATTCTAGTGTAAAAACGCTTCGTGGTCAACAAGTCCGCCTTCCATGCAAGAGGATTCGGGTTCAATTCCCGACACGGTTGACATTAGTATTATTATAGGAATAGAATTATATAAAAATACAAATAATTATCAATATCATAATTTTATAATATTTAAATGCTTATTTTTAGCTTAAGCCTGTACAAAGATAAACATTTAATATTTTTAGTATGTTTCTAAAAATGACCAAAAAAAATTTTTTTGGCGATTTTCACCAAAATATTATCGTATTTGTAAAGCGGCTATGTATTAGTTTTGCTTTCAAATTTTCATGTAGAATGTCAGATAAAACATGATAAAAAACATTTTGTCATTTTAGATAGATTATAAATTACACTAGAAACAAAATGTATTTATTGAACAAAGAGACAGTGTCAAATTCAAGGATTTATTGCAGGATTTTGATAAATTCATTAACAATGGCGCGTTAAATTCAGACAATACACATTTTGCTCATTTATCCTTTAGGACTCTAGATGTTTTTTTGCTTTTTACTCATATTTTTTTTAATGTTCTTTATATGAATACCTAACAAGTTCGTTTTGTTGTATCATAGAATGATATATTACAAAACAAATAAAGTCCCAAACGTAATCAGTCTGTGTATCTGTGTGATGAATGCATAGATAATATTAAGCTTTAAAACACCTACATTCAACGTCCCGGTTAACTCAGCTGTTAACAGATTGAAGCATGGCCAATACAAAGTACGATACTTAATTTATGCTAGTTTTCTAAGAAATATCTCGTAAGAGATGTAAAGTCTATGTCTATCTATGGTTTACAACACGCAAAGGTAAACGTAAAAATATTTTAGAATAAATGGGTTTTAAAAGCTTACATAATAATTTAAATACATACATATTTTTTGTGTTTTCTACGAATGTTTTTCTTTATTCTTAGAAAAACATATGACATATTATCGCATAAATTGTTACTCACGCTTAAATGAGTTATGTTTGAAACTTTTTTATCGAAATAATATGACAGATTTTCAAAACCATATTCTAAGATCTAAACTGTCAAACACTTATATATAAATGATTTTACTACTTTAGTTTATTTCATTTAAATTATTCATTGACAATTCTTGATGGAATTCCATTGTAATGATGTAATAACTTATATTTACATTTTTACATATAAGTTATTAATTTAAGAAAATACTTGGTACACTTCCACTTATTTATTTTGACCAATTAGCGCTTTCACCCTCTAATGAGCATCTTCAGACTGGTGAATATTATATAGTGTATGGATAATTTATATAAAACTAAATATTATCTTAAGTAAATGTACCTACACTTAAGTATTTTTTAAATTAATAACTTATATGTAAATATAAGTTATTACATCATTACTTTAATTTAATCTAACTCACATATACGAAAGTTTGTTTATTGTTTTTTTTTATTTATAAATCAAATAATACAAAGTATTTCACAAAGTATAAAACATATGAATTATATTCCCATTCCCGAACAAATAAAAGTTTCAGCTTTTTTACTTCACAAACATCAACAGATAAAAGAATTGAAGGAATACAGATGTTTAAATAAATGCAGAATGGTGAATATTACACCATGAAAATAGCAAAAAAGATGTTACTATAGAAATAAAATAATAATAAATTAATCCAATAAACATAATATGTTCGTTATATCGTTGTAAATTTATTATAACCATCAAAATACTTATACGATTAATTGAACATTGTTATGCAGAAAGCAGTCAGTCCACAATTTTGAAAAAAGTACATATTGATGTTATCGGGTGCAGTAAGGTCAATTATTATTTAATGTTCTGCTAATAACAGCCTCACCGCTTTCTTACAAAAAACTGTAATAATCACCTCCTGAAAATAGTGTCGATCACAAAAATGGCATTTCTCAATTTGCAGAAAACACCCACAACACTTAAAGAATCTTAAAATACTTCAAAAATCATCAAATAGATAATAAGATTCTTGTTTGTAAAATCAATTTTTTAAAATTTATTCATTATGTCTCATTTGACAAAGTCAAAAACATTCCAATTGTTGTGTAGATTTGATTATTCACGCTTTTGATAAAAGTGCTATTATCTCAGTTTAACTTTTCTATGGCTGGCTGCTTTCTGCGGAACAACGTTCAATTATAGTTAAGGTCGAAGAACCAGTTTTCATACTTTAAAAAAAAATATTTAATAATATAAAAGTACATTTTGTACATGCATTCGTTTCAAGTCTTCATGTTACATTGAAAGAGCTATTATCTTCTTTCGTCCATAAATCTTAAATGTTTTTTTCTAGGAAAGAGTAGGCTTCACTGTGATGTAATGTTTTCTACGTTTGGAAGAAATTAATTCGTAATATTCGACCATCAATTACCTGGACAGACGAACTGATGCATTCAATAATTAACCATCCGCCCACAAAACCCGCCTTTTAGCTTTTAAACACAAATTTAAGAATAATTATTAAATTCTCATCGACAAAACGAAACATTTATTGAGTTCTTGATTATTAAAAGTACGTAAAATGCAATCATGACAAAAACGTTTTTCAATAAAAAGCAAAACATGGATATTTAAATTAAGTATTGTAAGTATACAATATAAAAAATCACGTTGGTATATGTCGCAAAAATACGATGTAAATCCTACGTTTTAATCTTTTTATATTAATATAATTAATATGAAAGTTCAAGCCAAAATATTTTTCTTTCGGCACTTAAAAAATAAATAATACTACCATTAACATAATCTTATCCTTATCAGAAGTGTTGCATAGGGTACTGCACTAGTATTTTGATCATCTTTACGATTCAGATGCCGGTCAGAAAGTTATAGAATTATAATTAGTTTATTCTGTGTCACGCGTAAACGCTAGTAATATATTACAATATTTGAGTTTGTCCAAATGTTCGTAGACAAAATACTGGATTTTACCCCCTCGGGAGTCATTAAGATGGTATTCTCCATCCCATTGTAGCTAGTCTTTATAAATATAATTCCTCTGTATGTGTGATGTCACTGGACTCGAAACGGCTTACGCGCGGTTTTCAGAGAAATATAGATCTTTGCACTATGCATGTTCGTAGATATAAAAATCTTCATTCCAATGTGTAAAAAAGAAGTAAAAAGCATAAATGTTTCATTCATCAATCTACCAGGGTTACATTCGAGGAGAATGCATTGTCAAAGAAATGGAAAGATTTTGCTTTTTTGTGTTTAAAAAAAGTTTGTTTTTGAATGTTTACAAACAGCATTTGTTTTTTGTGGATCTCTATCAGATTCTTGCCTTAAATTCCTTATAATTTCTGTCTATTTATTTATTTTGACTAGATTTTTGGTAATACTAAAAATATATTAAATTCAATAAATTTTAAAAATCGTATTCCCACATAAATACACTCTCCTGTTGGTGAGAAGATCGGAGTTTGACGTGACATATTTGGGTTGACGTTTGGCAAAAAGGATGCCATATTAAAACATTTTTTTTTTATGTTTTGGAATTCAACCATAAACATATAAATATTTTTACATTAACAATTTTTAGTTACCTAGGTACCTACATATCAATAAAAAGTATTTTTCCAAGGCAAGCCAACGTTCGGGCAGGACAACGTCTGTTGGGTCAGCTAGTAATATATATTTCATGTTGTGCTCATAACAACTGGAGGAAGGACTTAAGGGACGGTAGCCTAACGAACTCAACATAAATGTATATAAGGTTACTCCTTAGACGACAAAAGTACTTATGAGAGTAAGTGGGTGTCAGATTTTTCTGTCAGATCTCATAAAAATATTTTTTGTAAGTCTAGTTACGTACCTTGAAAACAAGCTAGATTTCTAGCGAGGCAGTGTCATCACATTTTAATATTTCTAAATGGGATTACCGCAATTTTAGTGGCAAAGAAAATCATAAATTAGCGCTTTTTGTAAAATCGCTTCTTTCAACCACGATACTGAGTGTCTTTTTCTCCATAATTTTCAGATATGAGCCGTTGGAGGGATAAATTCCGGTAAATGGCGCTAGATGGCGGCAGTTAGCGCAGCCATGCTCCGCCCCCCTGGGGGGGGACTAGACCCCCCTTACTTCACCCAACAGATGGTAAGTTATCCAAATCTAACCCAAAACGCATAAAAAATCCGTGAACTTTCGGAGTAAATGGTTACAAACACAGCATATTTTATGATACCGTTATTTAGAAAAGACTACGTGGGCATATTTGATTTCCCATTTTGACGTCTTCCCCCTTGGGGAACTTAAATATTTGCCTATTAAAGCGAATCTTGATTAGTAACTCTTTCATTGCAGTGATTTTAGACCGCACGAAAAATGCGCATCGATATTTATCTCTTTTTTTACTTAAATTAAATAATTACAGCTCGCGATAGCAAAATTGTATTTGCTAAATTGGTCTATGGGTATATCAACGTGCAAATAATATCGAAAATGTTTAACCGTTAAATTAAACTGTAGGGGTTTTGATTCGGACTATTGGTTAAATCCCTCCAATAAGATTGAAATTCTGAAAAATTCCGGGGAAATTAAATATAAGTATGACAAGTACATTTGAACGTAGTTATACAGAAAGCAGCCAGCTATAGAAAAGTGAAACTGAGATAATAGCCATTTTGTGAAAAGAGTGAATTATAAAATCTACACCATAGTTTGAATGTTTTTGACTTTAACAAACGATAAACAATGAATACATAGTTTTTTTTTATAAATTACCAACAAGAATCTTATTGTGTATTTGACCAGTTTAAAAGATTTTTAAGGTACCATGAGATTTTTCTAGTTTTGTGGGTGTTTTCTGCAAAAATGAAAAATGCCGTTTTTGTGATCGACACCTTTTTCTGGAGGCAATTAATACAGTTTTTCATATGTAAGCGGTCTGGCTGTTTTAAGCAGAAGTTAGAATCGACCTTACTGCACCCGATAACATCAATATAGAATTTTTTCGAAATTGTGGACTGGCTGCTTTCCGCATTACTACGTTCATTTGTGGGATGAAGAAAACAAGGAATATTACAAAGTTACTTTGTCATATTTGGAGCATTCCTCACCCAAGAGAACGTTTGGGTGAATATGTATAAGTTTAGAAAGAACAAATGGGTATGATGCTAGATACATATTTTCTTAATTTGGACAAATCAACTCTGAAAACATTTTTTATAAAGGTAGTACGTACATTAAAAAAACGGTCATAATGAGGGAGATTTTTACAATGCATGGGTAAACTGGCGTTCCTGTTTGGCCTATTTCTGATGATCATAGCATGATCAAATTACAAAAGGTGGATTGATTTTGATTGTGTTGTATATTTTATTTTTTGTTATTGTTAGTTATTCAGTAGCAGGCAAACGCACTTACCGTTAGGCTGACTAATATTTATTTGATTTCCTTTTGCAGAATTCTAGTACGAGAGTAGCCACTAAATATATAAAAAAAATAAAAATGAATTTACCTTAATTTTATATGGTCATGTGGATTTGTACAAACAAACCGGTGTGAAATCGGCTTTAGGAGGACAAATTTGTGAATCATGACTATATAAATGTATAGGTATGCGTTTTCAAAATGTTATTTTTAGAAATTTTGCTTTATAATAAAACAAAAAAAAATCTTATTATGTGCAAAAATTCTTTTAAAAAACAGTTTTGCCTAATTAGACACCCTCATTAAAAAAAATATGGACACTGATTTAAAAACAATGAATAAAGGAAGATTGTTGATTGTTGGAATAATCTGCCACCAGAGCAGGTCTCAACGTGTAGTCTCAATTACTCAAAAAATGGACTAGATTTGTTTTTGGAAAATTTTAAATTAGCTAACAACTAACCTTCGTTAAAACAGATTTTAGTATAACAGCTTAAAGCTGCTCCCTCAAATTTGAAATAATAATAAGAGTAATAAAGAAATGTACACAGTTTTCACTAGAATTATATTTACAAGTTTGCATTGATTTTCCGTCTTTTCGGAGATATATTTGAATTCGCGCAATATGCAATCAGAAACTTTGAAGAAATTTGCGAATGTTTTCCTAGTTCGATTTGTCAATGTTGTATCGCAGTTGGATGCAAAGTTGAATTGACTTTTCAACTTGAAAAGTTCGCTCTATTTTTATCGATAAATCGTAACTTGCATCAATCTTTCAAATAGTTGATTACATAAATGTACACGATGACTACTTCCAAATTCTGTCAAAGTAGGCAGGTTATCCAATTTGTTTTTTCAAACCGCTTTTTAAATCAATTACTAAAGCGATAAAACTCCTAAATGCACACATAATCAATCTTACATTATTCTTCTGTAGATGGATTACTTTCCTTTTGGGTATTGCCAATTTTAAAACCGGTGATACACGTTTTTTGTGATTGTTTTTATGTTATTTTAACAATTACTTATGTTTACTTCTCGTCTTATTATTTTTATTTATTTTTAGTTGACACTGGTAGAAAATATTTCATAATTGGTGAATTTTTTGTATCAACGAAAAAAGAAATTGCGAGAAAGTCACACTCACTATTATGTGTGCTTATGTTATGTTTATCTTGAATAAAGTTTGCTGACCTTTTGTAGCGATATCATAGTAAAAAAAAACTTATGAAATTCGTATTGCTTATATTTTCCTTTAAATTTAATAGTGTTTTTTTAGCACTTCAGTTCAGTTTCAGTATTTGGTCATTCGGACTCGGAGAAATCTAGCAAAGTAATAGAAATGAAAAATTAAATGAAGAATTATCTTGCCGTTGTTCTAGCTGCTTTATCGGTCCTTCAAGATCTGTTAGAAGAACAAAGAAATTTTTCCAAAAAACAGCAGTTTGAGATAGCTATTCATATTGCGCGTATTGGGTTAATCATGTCCAATAAATTTTGTATCAGTCAGTGAACAATTTATTTATACTCCCAGGTATTTGAAACTCTTGACCCTTTCGTTGATTTGGTTTGATAGAGTCAGCGGATTTTAAGCATTAAGCCACGAAGTGTCTTACAGTACATGGATTTTCACAATTTTGATTTTCAAACTTATGCATGCGGAGTACCTATTTAAATTATCTACAGGGACTTAAAGACCCCCGACTGAATCGTCAATTATAACCGTACCATCGGCATAGGTAGTTACCTACTAGAGAATATTAAATGTAAGATTTAAACATAAAGGATTTTCTTAAACAAAACCATTAAAAATAATAGTACTACATATTTAATGTATGTTAAATCACTGAAACATAAGCACAGGCAGAATACATACGTAGTTATATGATTTGACATGAAACGTCACTAAGTTAGTTCGTTAAATGTTAATTATTTTTTATTTTTTTTAGATATGAGTAAAACCAAATAAATACTTCCCTCTTCCATCCTATATAATTTATTTCCATGAAATCGGAGCGTAAA
Source organism: Micrasema longulum (assembly GCF_059751315.1). Taxonomy (NCBI): domain Eukaryota; kingdom Metazoa; phylum Arthropoda; class Insecta; order Trichoptera; family Brachycentridae; genus Micrasema; species Micrasema longulum. Next base: position 410,736 of record NW_028278027.1, read on the forward strand.
GATAAGATTTGGATAAATGTCGAGGAAAATTGAGTCTTCGGGATATAGTGCGTAAGAAGTCATCAGTCTCTGATCGTGTGGAGCGTTATGGACAAGATAAGAAGGGCCCATCATTCTTTAACCGTAAAAAGGGGTATTCCTAATTTTGAATAATAAGGGTGAAGAAACTAATAGTGTGTGCGTAAAGAGGGAGCCGTTTTATTTATTGACGTTTACAATTTCAACAAATGATGCGCATAAATTTGAAATGCAGTATGGCGTACAAAATAAGAATCAAAATAAAGCATCAACAAATAATAAGAGCGAAAATGATTAGAAGTTTTCTAGTCATAGTTTATATTTTAAGAAATTTCGTGTAGATCAATAAAGTGGCATGTCGTCGTGGTTTTTTGTGGAATGATAAACAAGATGAAATAGCAATATCCCCACAGTTTAACTTTAAGTAATCTGTTTGAGGTCAAAAAAACCAATTACTACAATCAAAAGAATCGGGTTGCGGTCCCGTGGCTAGTGTCGCGGACTCACGGATCAGAGGTTCAAGGTTCGAACCCCGCTCTACCACTACTTGGTTCCCAATTTTTCAAAGTCAATTATTTACAACTCATTGAAAATGCCCCTTAAATTTAAATATTATTGTAAAATATAAGAACGCAAAAAATTTTATTTAAAAAAAGCGGTTTATTCCTTGTTAATAAGTAAAAAAACGCAGCACAAATTCGTAAAAAAATATAAAAAAAAAAAATAAATGTATTTCTAAGGCGTAGAAAGCATTTAATGTTTATTTAACAACATTCCTCTTTTTTAGATATCGTACTCTCTTCTAGGGGCGGCAGCATGTTGGTTGATTGGAGGTCATAGGTCTCCCCCTATTTCCCCCATTTTTCCTGGTTCTGCGCCGTCCTCATCCGCTGTCTCCCGGCACGTTTTGTCCTTTAAAAAAAAACAATCGGAAGGAATGTATGTATTCGGCCCGGTTTACCGTAGTGCGTTTGCTAAATCAGATTGAATCAGATAACAAGTAATTTCATGATTATTTTTTATCTCATAATACTCACTACTTTAACAATAGCCTATTTTTTTGTATGTGGGTTGGCAAAAAAGGTAATGAAGCACATTTGTCTATTTTGAAAAACAATTCAAGCATACTGTAGTGTATTTTTTATTCTTGTAAAATAATAATTAAGTAGTATTTCGACTTACCGAAGTTTTCTTAGAAGTTTGCGTGTTAAATAAAAAGATTTCAGCTTACATATTTATCTGAAGTTTTATTTTCATCTAAATTGACTATAACCAAACAAAATACCATAAAATGAAAACGTAACAATACTGGTTGAACCTAACCATGATAATTGAAATTCATTTACGTTAAATGTAAAAGTAATTAATGACATTGTTTCGAAGACAATCGGAATCAATGCGGAAAGAGTATGAATTTAGTTTTTCAGTAGTTAATGACGTGTTGCGCTTTTGTGTTGGTAGGCCTGGCACTTGAAGTTGCAAGTGCCCGTATAACCATGATCGTTTTCTTATCAAATGTATTTTTAATAAAACAAAATTTTAGGATTAACCTGATCATCGTCTTTCTTGATCACTGATAGTTTTTCACTCTTGCTATTTATGCATATCTGTTTTAGTATTAATTTAATTATCAGATGAGTACAGAACGCCATGCCGCGTTCAAAAGTTTTGAATAAGACATTATTGTGATTAATATAATGTATGCATCGTGTACATGCAACAATGCGGAACGTGTAAATGAATCCCATGGAGGAAGTTTATCTAAGCTGGGCTCGGGAAATTGTTAAACTAGATATTGATTGTCACTTAGTAACTGTATTAAGTCTACACCACACGAGCCGATGTAATAGGATGTTTTGTTTGAAACTTAGCTAAATTATTATGGAAACTACATTGGCAAAAATGTAATATTAAAAACACTGACAAATAGTTAAAAGAGGCCAGTAAGTTACCCCCAAAAAATAGATAATTGTTGCGTTTTCGTCAAAACGTCGTTTTATTTGACGTTTTTCATGCAACTCATTTTGTTAATTTTGTTGGAAAAGAATTTTCAATTCTAGTACAAAAAATCATTAGTGACAAACCAGGTTGTAGTCTTGTAGTAGTATTGCGGACTCTCGGACCAAAGGTCCTAGGTTCGAATCCCAGTCCACCACAACTCGATTTCAATTTTTCCAGCACAAGTTATTTACGTCTTTTAGGAAATGCTCTGAAAATTTAAAAACTTGAGTAAATAATATGAACTATTTCTCTTATTAAAAAAGAGGAAAAAGTTCTTAAAGCGAATTTTTAATAATCTATAATACATAAATAAATCATCTTAAATGTAATTTAGCTTTGCTTGATGTTTGATTGGCTTTTTCCAAATATGTTTAGTCTGCAGCTTCTAGCAAACCAAAAAATAATATTAAAATTGTATTTTTCCAACTTCGAAAACAGAAAAGTCATTTTTTTCTTGTATTTAATTTTTTTCTAGAAAAATGTTGAACAAATTAAGAGTCTCAAGTGGTTTATTCTGTTTTTTTTTATTTTAACAATGATATGCAATTTCACACTTGTTTATTTTTCCACGCTTGCGATTGCCATTTGCCATGCATACAATAATAAACTATTCTTTTTAAATTATTGTATTTAAGTTTAAAATGTAATTAGTAATTCTTGTTTTTTATTTTAATCGACCGAGTATAAGGAAACTTACGTTTAAACGTTTTGAGGTAATAATAAAGTATAATTCATTATTAATATTATAATGACGAAGTGAAAAAACTATAAAAAGCAAAAACTGTTCGTAATGAGCCTTTATGTGTCGCTATAATGTTTTGAAGGCGTAGAGGCTACAGACAGAGCACGGTATACGAATATTTTATATTTAAAAAACTGTTAAAAATAATAAAACATTTACGAACTTAACATTAGTCTTATTATCCTATTTTTTGTATATTTTTTTTAATATATATTTTTTTTTAATAAATATTTGCGTTCTTATGATTTACCCAAATATTTGATTTTGAGGGCCATTTTCAACGAGTTGTAAATAACTCACTATTAGGAAATAGAATCGAGTTGGGGTAGAGTGGGATTCAAATCACGGACCTTTGGTCCGTGAGTCTGAAACACAAGCCACTGGACCACAACCCGATTTTTTTTTTTGAATCCTATAATAGGGTTCACATAAACATATTCTTATGCGTGCTCTTATAACAACAATGTACATATATTTAATTAATAGGTTATTTAAAACATATTTTTTAACTTTCTGCTTGAATTTTGATATTTTTTTTTCTTTCAGGATGTTTTTTCCTATTACATAAAAAAAAATTAACAGCCTTGTATAATATGGAATTTTGTAACTTCGCCTTTTTTCTCAATGGGAGTCTGATTTTCACCCTTTCTCTGGTTTTGTGATAAAGTTCATGTTGGCTTTGAGCAATATTTTTCCAAAACTCTATGTTTTTTTTAAAACTCATAATATTGTAAAATAATATTTGCTTATATGTCATTACTTTCAATTCATTTAACATCAAATTTTCATCTGTGTATCGTGTTTTTTTCAAAATTATTCGTAAAGCTTTGTTTTGTAATTTAGTTAGTTTGTTTAAATTTTCTTGGATTGATAAAAATAAAATGCTGCTACAGTAGTTGACGTGTGCTTCAAAAATAGTGTTATAAATAATTTTGAATACTTCCTTACCTATAAATCTTCTTATTATTCTCAAAATTTTAAATTTGTTAGTAATCTTTGTCGTTACCATCTTAGTATTTTAATAAAATGTAAGTTTGGAATCCATCACCTAAATTACACCTAAATATATAATTTCATTCAGTTTTTCATTATCTATAAATATTTTTTATTCTTACATAAGTAAGAGTAATATTCATTAAAAAAACCAACATTAGTTGTGAACACCAACTTTGGTTGCTATAATTGTCAAATAGAGAAATCGATTGTAATTAGACCATCAAAAATTTTGAATGAATATTTTAATAAGTTATCAGGTATCACGACCGATTTTAATGCGTCTACATTTAAAAAAATTCATAATTCATATTTTAATTGTTAGTACACTACCACGCAAGTTAGCTATTAGAGTGTTATTATAGTAGTACATTAAAGTATATTATCATAGAAGCTATACGGTATCACACATTAGCTATCGCACATAATAGCAAATTTTGATGATATTAATTATTTTCTTATTCGCTATAATAAATTAATTAGAGCATAATCAATTTTTAATTTTGAAACGCGTTAAATCAAGTTACGCTATTTTTATTCCTGGTAGCAATCATTTGCAGTAAACTTACTAACTTTTACCATTACCGAGTTTCATTCTTACTACAATAAGACGTTACTTTTACTAATGATCGAACAACCGGCCCTTGTAAAAATGCTCATAAAACTTTTGTGAGAACTATTGTTAACTGCTGCACCTGTCATAAGTATGGCCTTAGAATCTCTTTCTATCATTTTACTGTCGAGAGATTGTATCGAGAAGAAAGTGATTCAAGATTAGGAAGTGTGGTCAACGGCGATAACCATAAACGCAGAGAAATTTATTAAACAGTTGCCCAGCTGGCCAACGCTATACTACCTTAGAAACGGGAGCAACTTACAGCTTTGGGCGGCACACCATTTGAAGCAACACATTATTCGGGTATAGATTATTGAGAATCTGCCCACGATGTTGTAAAAATGAATATAAACAGCCAAATGCGTAGACCCGATTTTTATGAACATTTTATCTCCAGAATAATTTTACAAGTAGTCAAGTAAGTCATTGAGTGTTAAAGGTTCATTGTATAGTATTTTAAAAGAAAAAATAAAATAATTTCGTTGTTCGAAAAGTATGTTGCTGGCTTAAGCGTATGTATAATAAATAAATGAATAAATAAATAAATAGGCAAAAATGCAGTTTTTTGACAAAAACCACAAAATAAGTAAATATGAGATAAGAATGTTCTATATATAATTTCAAACCGTTTGAAATATAGCAATGAGAAGTAAAAATAATAATTTATTTCGTTACGAAAAACAAAATAACAACGTTTTTTAAGTTTTTAGTTTTTTGAACAATAACACAATATCTAAAGATCCTTAACCTATGTGTGAAATAAAAACTCTGTGTAGATATGACACACTTTAATGCTTTAAAAATTATTGATGTACTGTGTTTTTACTTTGCAGTTTTTTTTTTTTAATTTGCATAAAGTTGATAAATATTAATTAAGTGTCATAAGTCGGAATATGATTTTGGAAATAACTGGCTTTTTGCTTTATAACGGTAGTATACCTTAGTATTGTTTTTCAAGTTAAGGTTTTTTCCAATAAAGTTGTCTAAATAGAGTTTAGTAATTAATTTTTTCACTGTTTTATATTAAATTCTAGTTTATATAGTCAAACTAAAATAAGCTAGCAATATTTTCGTATAAAATATTTCATCATAGTCATTTCATATACGCTCCCTAGTTGGAGCATATACTGTCCACTAATAGTTTTCAGGTCTTTCTGTCGATTACCAGCTCCGGTGCATCCTCCCAAATAAGGTTCGCATCTCGTAGTTTTGACATGAACTGCTAACGAACAGTCAATAGTGAATGTCCAGGATGTCGAGAATCTGATGTCTTGTAAAGTGGACAAGCGTGGTTGAGACTCTCAGGAGGCATCATCAATATATAGCCCTGCCAACCGTATTGCTTCCGCTTAATTTTGGCTGTCACCAACAGTTACTGCGTCGGTTCTCTTATTTCTTAATTATTCACTAAGTCAAACAACCGCACACCCAATATAAAATATCTAAGTTGTTTCAATTTAAGTACCAACTCTGTTTGGTTTATAAATAATTAAAACAAAGACTGTTTTTGCAAAATGATAATTGTAATATAGTATTCAAATAAATGTAATAATAATAGTAATCGAAAATTGAAAAAAAAAGTTACTTACGTATTTTTTATACATATTTTCTTAATTTATTATCGCTTAACAAATGTTTCCGATAGAAAATTAAACAAATAGTCATTTAAAATGTCATTTTATTTCAAACACAAGAAATTTGCATGATTTTGCATTGTAAAAAAATGCAATGTACTAATAATAAAATTGTTATTGTTTAAAATGATTTGTTGCAATAACAAACCATTTGAAAATATACTGCCAAATTATTGAAATCGGGCCAATAATCTTTCAATCAAATAGAAATTAAGAGATCTATGTATATCTGAATGATTTTACATTTCTTTGCATACTTGGTTGAAAATAATTTGATCAATATTTATTTCACCACAAGAAATAAAATGCAGGACGGTTAAACACACTTTTTTTGTAATAAATATTTACAATAGCTTCTATTAAAGTAATGAAATAAAATTTTAAAATAATAAAACATGGACATTTAAGTTTGTTAATGACAATTTATTACAGAAGTTTATTATACTGACGTATTTAAATTTAAATGAAAATTTAAATGCCTGTTTGTTAAATTTATTATTAAAAAATACTGTTTTTGAAATCATGAATTGTACTCATCATTGGTTAATAGTTTTTTTTATTATAACATAAAGAAATAAATGATGAGCGATTTTATTATCTTATTTCATGTTCACCACACCAAAAAAAATCCAGTGTAAGGTATTTATTCAAGTAAAAAAACAAATATTTACAACTAGTAATTTTATTACTAAAACATACTATATTACGCACAAAAAATATGTTTTTTTTAATGTTTTAGGTTCGGGTTCTTTCTGATAAGATTCTTGCTACCCATGTAGAGTATCTGTAAATCACGATGAAAATTGATAGTTAAATATAGTAGTTTAACTTTTACCTTTGTACCGGTTTCATCGCTTTCGCTAATCTTCCAGGCTGGTATCTTTATTATGTTATCAAGTATATTTATATTTAATTAATAAGGATAAAGAATTCGAAATAATAAAATCGTAATAGATTTGAACTATTTTTGTCTGAAAGTCATTTTTACTATGTATTACAAGAGTTTAGTTAAATAATATTTTAATGAGTTTAAATACACAAAACATAATAAATAATTTACAATTTATTATTATTCTGGCTCTTCTTTTAAAAGCTATATGATTATCTCGGTGAACGAAATGAATTATTTTCAATTAAAATTTCTAAAATTTTAAAAGTGATGAGTAAATTTATTGCAGTCACAAGAATAGGGGAGACCTAGGCAAAGCGAATGGGTTAATGGAAATATTAAAATTAACACACAAAAATTACACATTTTAAAGGCGATTTATTATGTTATTTTAACACGATTATTGGTCAATAATAATTCGATAGAATTAGAGAGTTTAAAATGTTTCTAAAAAATAAATTTCAAAAGTCGCGATATAATCCTCTTTGCACAGGTTCCCGGGCAAAGAGAATTTGGAATCACAATCGTAACAGAAGTAAGTTCCACGTCCTCTGTATGAAATGTACGATTTGTGAACCCAACTTTTACACTGACTATATTGAATCCCATCCTCTATTTTTTGTTCAATAAAAATTTCATCACAAATCGGGCTTTAGAAGCGTATATTGTCATCTGATTTCATTTTTAATTTTAGTCTGCTGCGCTGGTAGATGGGCTATATATTTATTTTGACCTTATTAAAGAATAAAAGATTCTGCTACAGTAGTAAATAAATGTCGTTGGTTGTCCTCTTTCTTTACTGTTACTACTGATACTATAACTCCTATTTGCTTCTTGCTCTTTGACAGTTTGGAGCTTACTATTTATGGTTTAAATGCCTGTTACGTTCATATTGTGAATAAGAGTGGCTGAAATATTATTTGTTCCAATTTGTTCTAACAAAATATCACAAAATCTATCCATTTAAGAAGGAAATCTAATCAATTCAAAACATTCCATATTCCTGGATAAGGTTAATATCTCATTCTATTTGCCTTATTTGTTTTGCCCGATACAGTGTCAGTGTACATTTGCTCAAAAAAATAGCACAAATTTTCTGAATTTGGAAACTGAACGTAACTTCCCAGTTATGAATAAATATAATATTAAATTAAATCCGTTTATTTTACAAAAACAAAATGTAGTAAAGTCAAAGTAATCAAACATACTTTTTGTATTTCTATTGAAAAACCTCAAAAAACAAAATTTTAACGAAAGTCACTCACAATCCAAAGACATACAAAGTCTCATGACTTCAGTTGCGATGTGATATGTGATTTATTTATTTATACACAGCATTTTTGCTATATATTTCATGTTGTTGAAAGAGTGAGATATGAATATAGGTATATTCAAATAATATAGACAAAAACCTGCATGTTTTGTATAAAATAAAATAACTAACTACATTAAACAAAACTATTCTAACTCGATCTACTGAAGGTGATTTCTTCTTTTTGTCAAGAAAATATTGGAAGCATTGTTTTTGAAGTTAGGCAGAGATAAATAAAATAAATGAAAATACGAGGCATATTCATCGCTAGTGTTTTGTGCATTGAGGTATATAACAAGAGTAAAATAAGCGTTCCCTCAACCAGCGGCCAATAGGGATGTTTGATGGAACAGACTTTAGTCAGTTGCGAGCATTTACCGGCTACTTTTCTCTTCGAGATTACTAAAATGCCCCTATGTACGCTAAGATACTGCACAAATCGACCTAGAAACGATAAAAAAGGGGATGGTATAACCTTTCACCGGTAAGTAATTTTTTTATCTGAATCAATACTTGTTTAAAATAGCTATTTCAATGTTAGACGTTTTATTAAATGTTACCAGTATTATATTAGTCGTAAGCTATCTTTGACTCTGTCCCGCTCAGTTGGTCGGGCGTATAGTGAAACGACAAGCAAAGGTGATGCGTATGCTGAAAAGAGTCACATACTGAATAGAACTTACAGTAGACCGATGTAAACAGTCCGTGCTTTTTACAATACTACTTGTTTTACTTGTCAAAATCAACGCAATTTGACGTGACGATACTTGCTCCCTCCGCTGGTCATTCCCTTTCCTATTGGGACGATTTTTTAGCTTGGATTCGTTTGAAGAGTCATCTCCATATAATATATCTCAATTTTGTAATCTATACATTAAGCTACCGTTCGTGAACTTTGACAATAAAATATAGTTGTTGCTCCGCTCAATCTAGCTTGTGAAACTTCGAAAGATATCTTGTTCAAATTTTTGGAAATATTAAACTCATTCGCTATGCCCGGTCCACTCGCTTTGACTGGGTCCACCTTAAATGTGTGTAAGTTGTTCATTAAGTATCTAGGACTGTTTATGCCTAACTAAAATCAACAACATCGAGGTATCGTATTCCCGTTTTTTCTATCATTTTTAAACAATATTTTGAACTGCTTGTTTTGTCTTACTGATGAACTTTGCCACCATCCCAGCCACTGAGGTCTTCACCCGTTAACCAGGACAAGAGATTGTGTTATATCCCGTGATATTGGTTTTAGGTGTTATTGAAATAATTTTATAAACTTACTCAATTCATTAAGCAGCTCTCTGTGATTCTCTTACGGTTGGATTTATTTTGTGAGATAAATTTATATTTAGAATGCATCCCTATTTTATCCACATTGCATGCAAGCACGTCCCGTCACACGGAATATTTTCCACTTTTATCTTTTGTTTTGTGATTCAAGGCAGCGTCTCCCGCGTCACAATAATATCACACACACATCCTAGGAATAATGTAGGCCCCATAAACACGAGGACGTGACCCATGTTTGGTCACAATGCCTTTGTGACCCCTCGTGATTAACGAGTCCCTCCTTCCACAAAGTATCCGTTACGTCTTTTTGAGAAACAAAACGCCTTTTGAGCTAGGTAAAAATTGTATAGTTCTATTATACTCTACCGGTTTGCAATTAAAATGTTCGGAATACTCATTAGTATTGAGACAACTGAAGAATTCTTTGAGAAACGACTGGAATGCTAAAATATGTATTTTTACAATATTCAAATGACGCTGTTAAATATTTAAACGGTTTCATCATCGTCATCATTTTTTCTTTTACAAGTGGATACTACGGAGTGACTTTACAAAAGTAATATGTTTTTAATGATTTTGATACGATAATAAATAAAATTATCAATAAAACTGCTTGGTTTAGTTTTATTTTTTTATTATTTTGACCAACAAGCGCTTTCGTCTGAGTCGGCATCTTCAAGACTGGTGAATTGTTTACAGCTTTTATACTATTCTTAACATATTTTGGAGATAGGTAGATCAAATAAGTATTGTAACAGACGATAGAAAACATAAATATTAACAACTAGTTTGCTAAACAGTTCATTTTTGGGAGTTTTTGGACTGAAATTGGGACTAAGCATTTATTAACATAATACAACAGAGATAAAGAACATTTAAGAGAAGGTAATAAAGAAGTCTAGGCAGCTACAGGGCTTATGACCTGTCAACGGCTGGTTTAAGTGGCCACTTTACACACTGTGTAACATTCACCATTCTGCCTTTATTGGGACATCTATATTCCTTCAATTATTTCATCTGTTGATGTTTGTGAAGTTAAAGAGCTGAAACCTTTATTAATGCGGGTGAGATTCATCTAATTGATAAATTGATGAATTAGATGAATCTCACCCGCATAAATTTAAACGCAATATTTTGCTATTTTGCGCCCTCAGCGCTAAGATTCGTATCTGTTTCATGAGGCTAGGTATTATGCAGGCGTTATATTGGCGGCATTTGGTTTTCATTAAGTAAATATCAAATTCCCAGACAGCCTTCAAACTGTCGAATGTGGAGCCCGCTACTCTTTGTAGCCGCACTTCCAGTTCGTTTTAAAAGCAGTTATTTTCTGTAATATTTTAAAAACTATTTGTAACCAGTTATTTGAAACTCTTGATCCTTCCGGTGATTTTTGACAGAGTTAGGTGATTTTTAGCATCAAAACATGAAATTAACAAATTACAACAGGTATGAAGAATACCGTAAAGAAGGGAATATGGAAGTCTTGGTATTTACGGGGCATATGACATGTTATTGGCTGGACAAATGGAAGAATTGAAGAAATGTGGATGTTCAAACATAGGCAAACTAATTAATATAACAGTGTGTAAAGTGGCAACTTAAACCTGCCAATGACAAGTCATAAGCTCTGTAAATGCCCCGACTTCCATATTTCCTTCCATATTTCTTTAAGGTATTCTCCGTCCCTGTTGTATTTTTTTAATCTTAATGACTCCATTGACTCCCGAGGGGGTGAAATCCAGTCTTTTGACAACAAACATTAAGACAAACTTAAATACTGTAACAAGACATAAAGTGTTACACAGAACATGGATTTTGTTGTACAGTTCTAATATTTTGAACTTAAGTATTATAATATGTTATATTTTTTTTATTATTTTACATAATAAATGCAGACCAAACTTAACACCGCATTTCTGGAATGTAAGAATATACTTGTACGTTATTCGTAATAAATTGTCTGTTTTATCAGTAATGATTATGATACATGGGATTAGTAATGCAAGTTATCGCTAGAACAAAGACATTATTAAAAGTGAAATCGTGTGATTTTTCACATCTTTTTCATTTTGAACGAGATTGTTATTACCAAGCAGTTTCTTGTGTTTTATTTATATTTGTTTGTGTTGTTTACAGAAACAGCGTAAAATAGAACGTAGCATGTGACAACTTTCAATTTTTTACGATACGTAAGAATTGACTGAAGTTTTAACATTTATCGTAATCATTTCCATTGAAATGTTTTAGTGAAACACTTTCTTGAATTCTTAACTCAGTGTCATGTCGTATAAATGAGATAATCACGTCGTTAATTAATAAACCATTTTATTCTAGCTAGTTTGATAGATAAGATATATATGTTGTAAAATACGTAGTAATGAACATAGTAGTAAAGAAGTCAACTTTCATCGTTACTGTTTCTTCAAATAAGTCTACGTAATCAAATAAAGAAAATTTGTTAGATAAACTATCTCATTTTATTTTTATCGACGATTTTTTAAAATATTTATGAGCACCATATCATCCAATTAGGCAGCGAATGAGGAATGTATGTACACGGCAAGACAAAAAAAATTACGAGTTTACCTGCTACCGCGCCCCTTGACTTTACTGAACCCTTTTTCTAAGAAATCCTTTATCGATACCTCTTTCTTTTGTTTAATAAATTAAGGACACTATGTGTCACCTTTCTACAATATTTACATTTTAAAATGTCTCAACAGTCTTGTTTTACCCGCGTTTGAGTGAACATAACACAACAATCATGGAAAGTGCAAAGCAAATGTCGATTGCGATAAAATCCAAAATAATCACATTGTCGCAAGAAAACATATCTAATTGTGAAATATCTCGTCGAGTTGGGTATTCAGAAGGTGCAGTGAGGTTTTTATTAAAAAAAATCCAAGAAACTGGATCCATAGAACGGAAAAAAGGAAGCGGACGGGGGCGCGTGACATCTGCCCGAGATGATCGCTTAATAAAAAAAATTGTTATGCGCGATCGATTTTTAACGGCACCTGAAATACACGCAGAGGTGCAGTCTACCAGCACATCAACATTTTCAGTAAAAACAGTGTCCAGGCGGCTGTTGGAGCATGGTTTCCAAGCACGGAGTCCAGCAAAGAAACCATTACTCACGGACAAAATGAAGAAGGCTAGACTGGATTGGGCGAAAGAGCACCAGAATTGGACCTTGGAGGATTGGCAAAATGTTGTTTTCTCTGATGAATCAAAATTCAACCTTTTTGGTCCAGACGGCAGAAAGATAGTTCGACGAAAACGTGGGGAAAGATATCATCCGTCGTGCGTCACTCGAACCGTTAAACATTCACCCTACGTGATGATTTGGGGGTGCATGACAGCATACGGTTTAGGACCTCTAAATTTTGTACAGGGTACGATGAATGCCATTCAGTACAAAAAAGTGTTAAAAAAACATATTATTCCAACAATCGAGGACATTACGCAGTATACCGCGGACCCAATTTTTCAGGACGATTCTGCGCCGTGCCATAGAGCCCGCACTGTGAGTACAAATATATATATTTTTAAATGCATTTTGTGACCACATGATAAATAATTTATTGTTTTTTTATAGATCAATGAATTCAAGGAGAAAATTGGCTTAAAATCGTTGACGTGACCCGGGAATAGCCCTGATTTGAACCCGATAGAAAATTTATGGGCGATTATGAAAAAAAAAGTCGGGAAAAAAAAATCAAAAAACATTGAGGAATTAAAGAAAAACTTAATTCAAGTTTGGGAAGAAGAAATAACATCAGAAATTTTAGATTCGCTTTACGCTTCTCTAAATAATAGAATTTTACATGTTATAAAAAATAAAGGTGAATTCACTAAGTACTAAATATTTTTAAATGTTATAAATATGTTTAAATGTAAAATACTTTAATTTAAAATAAAGCGATAAGAACCTACTTCTTAAATATGAATTAAAAAATAACATGTCCTTTATTATTCCATCACAAACACTCGACCATAAATGAACCGTTATGGGTCTCTAAGGTTCGGGTAATCTGATACCTGATATATAATGGCAATTTCTAAGTACAATTCATGAGTAAGATTTTTTATTTTAACCTTGAAATAACGAGTAGTCATCACATATGTCAAACAATATAAAAAAAACTAATTAAATATCAAGAATAATTCATTATATGTCAATTTTAGTTTTTTTTGAGAACTCGTAAATTTATTTGTCTTGCGGTGTATGTAATTTAGTTAATCGCTGAACGTACAATATGACATATGTTTTTATACCATTTAGTTTATTATTTACTTTTTTTATTTTGTTTTTGAAAATTTACTATACTGTATCTGGTATATAAATAATAATGTTAACATATTACAACAGAGATGAAAAACATTTTAGAGAAGGTAATATAAAAGTTTAGGCATCTACAGGGGCTTATGACCTGTATTGGCTGGTTTAAGTGGCCACTTTACACACATTGTGTAACATTCACCAATCTGCCCATATTTAAACATCTGTATACCTTAAATTCTTAAAAACTGTTGATGTTTCTGAAGTTAAAGAACTGAAACCTTTATTTGTAAATATTTTTTTTTCCAAGCGTTGCCTAGTATGTAGGTGAAATAGTCAAACACAATAATGTGTTTTCATTTTTTTATTAATTGTGTACTTTTTTAGTTTTCATTAGAGCATTTTTTTGGTTTACACACCTTTTTTAAATGATGTTTTTTTATTTAAATATATTGGCAAAAATGTGTGGATAAATAAAAAAGGTAATATAGTTTAACCGAGAAACATGAATAATATATAAGGAATGTAATAACAAACATGTCCCTTGAAATTAAATATAATTTACGAAATAATAATATCTATGTCCATATTGAAATTGCAGCCTATCTATATATTTTTTAAAGATTGAAATTCTACAGAATACGACAAAGGCATACTCTTTTAATGTTTTATGTAAAATAAAAGATATTAAAAATGCATTTTTTTGCACCACGAAAAGCCAAGAGGCCCAATTACAAAGGTGAAATAGATCATAGAACACCCAGACATCAAATAACAACATTTATCGAATCGAACCCGGAACCTTTTATGTGGGAGTCAAGCTTCTTAACTACTACACCAAGGAGGCCGCCTAGGCCGCATTTCGATAATAAAAGCAGCAATATAATATGAACAGTTTTGGACGCAGAAAATAAATCTAATTAAACCGTTTGCTAATTGCAACACGATTTATTTTGTGATATCCGCAGATAGCTGCGTAAAAGTGCTTGGAGCATTAGGTATAAAATAATAGTGTACAGCTAAGACGCGGTATTATTTAAAAATCCACAAAACTCTCTTGATTACTAAAAAAAACATGAACAAAATGCTTAGCATTACCTTAAATTACGTGAGTTTTTTTCTTTCACTAAAAGTAGGTATATACGTAATTATATTTTTTTTTAAACCGCTAACTTTGAAATATTAACGTAGCCCAATGAAAATGCATTGATTTTATTACTGATATCTGTAGAAATGGATACACAATCTTTTCTCACCCACGTGGTAAAATGTGAAATTAATTATTGCAGTATGAAAGAAGTCACACGTGTTTCATAGATAAGTTTTTTTAAATATGTCTAATCATAAACGTAAACATTACAACTTTTACATAGGCAGGTCAACCGATGCACGGCTTAGTATGCGAAAATTGTGTCGTAAGAAATGACCATTTGAAGCAGTTAGGAAAGTTTTTACGATAGTCGAGAAATTTTCTAGTTAGCAGATGGCTATCAACATTAACTTGAGACTAAAGTGTCGAAGCTGCAAGCAAGCCCTGCGGCTATAGAAAATATACTTGTATAGAAATATTTTGTATTTCTGAATGATTTTATCTTCTCGCGCAAGTTATTGCCTTTAACTTTCAATCTTTGATAACACTCTAAGGCATTGATTTGACGATCATACATTATTTCAACTAAAAGTAAAAAAATATTCAGAAAACATAATATTATTAGCCGGGTTGTGGTTCTACTGTAATGCGCTGACTCAGATCAGTCAGTGTTTTGAACCCCGGTCTGCCACAACTTTATTCCATTTGCTTGCAATGTCATTAATGCCAAGTTAAATATATTTTATTTACCTTTCTGATTATGGTCTATTATTTCGCTCTTCTCAGAAGAGGACACTTTCCATTCCTTGACATATCACATTGTGCTAAGGAATTTTTTTCTGTTCATGGTGCCAGGCTTTGATGTGCGTAACCGCTTCAAATGAAAAATGCATCTTTTTTTACCATTTTTAAAAAACGCCTGAAACATTATGTATCCTTCTCTCTTTGATACTCCCATTGATCCTCTTTCTGTCTCCTTAAACACTGTTTGTTTTTAACGAGTTTATTGTTTGGTTGCTGGAAGATTAAGCTTTTAGCTTTTTTTTCATAATCTCTACTAAATTAAAAATTATTTCCTAGCGTCTTTTAAAATATTTTTCATCTAAATTTGTTAACAGCACTTTGGGATTAGTTAAAAATGACAATATAACAATGAATGTTTGAAAAAATATTTTAACTAAAAAAAAATAAGTATGACAGATTTCATCAATATACCTATTTTTAGTTTTGGCTTGACCCACTATATCTCTGAATTTTTAGGTAGAACAAATAAAAATTGACTGATTTTCTGAAACAAACTTCAAACTAGATCCTAAAAAAGATTAAGAGATTATTTAATACAATCAATTAGATATGTATTTTTTGACGACTTGTAAAATATTTTAAGTTTACGGTTATAAACATTTTTTACAATTGAAATGATGCAGTACAAATACCAAAAATGAGTGTACATGCAACTTAAGAGAAAAAAAAATGTTATGAAATTAATAATTTTGCATTTTTTGCTTACAGAGTGAGGGAAAAAAGAACATCTTGAATGTAATGTACAAATAATATCATTTCCATTTCTTATAAAATGATGTGATTTTTTCACGTTACTTACGACTGATTCTTTACTTTAAGTTTTTTCACCATATTTTAATTTTAATGTGTAAATATGGTAACATTTTACGTCCCTAAAAGCGTTTTATTTGTTTAACACTTTAAATACATATAGGGGCGGGCGGACATATTGCTTTACGGCAATGTTTTCCTACCTACCCAAACTGTTTTATTTGAGAAAATAAGAAGTATATGGACATATTATAGGTAAAAAAATACAAAATTTTATAATTTAATACAAAATTTTCAATAAAAATATACTCAAAATCTACACTATCTATGAAGAGAGGATGAGGATGGAAAAAAAAGAAGAAGAAGAAAGAAACAAATCAAATGTTTAGATAGTGACATTTTATTATTGATATAAATTTAAATAAAGAAGAAGTATCTCTGACATTAGTGGGTAGATTTTTACAAACAAGCAGCTACTACTGTAAAAGAGGAGGCAAAAAAAAACGGTAAATGGGTATCAAAAGGATTCTCGCGTTACTAAAACGAAGAGATAAAAAAGTTTACTGTGGTATGTTTAGATTGGCCGTTTTGTAGGAAAGCAAAAAAAAACTTTAAAAAAAAATTAATGCTCGTAACTTATTGCATATTGACATTATAGTGCCCAGTTTTCTGGGAGTATTTGCTTATATGACAGACAAAAAATGAGGAGAACTGTATAGCATCATAATTGCTGCAAGATTCTTACTCGATATTTTACTCAATCGATACTTAGAACACTAATGTTATAATACGCTAAAAAAAGTAGAGATACACACGTGTTCTCCTGAAAAGAAAAATGGTTAAACTGCATTTATAATTCAAGTCAAATTTGGAGTTGCGAAAGTGTACTTCTGGGGGTGCGATTTATTTAGTCGTGTTGAGTAAAAACATACCTTGAGTGTGCAAAGGGTTATCTGATTCTACACTTCAACATATATGCAGGCGAGGGCGTGTCTATTGGAGGGATCACGCGTAAAGACAGGTTCTACGGAAGCGTGACGTCTTTGTGGCATACTTAAACTTACTACTAAAATATACATTGGTACAACTACTACACACGTAGTGGATCTCATATTGCACACCAATGCACGTAGACAAATAGACATGATATAATATATTCGTTTAATCTTTTGATTTAGTGAATTGCCGAATAACATTATATAAGTAAAATCAGTAATAAAAACAATGTGTTAAAGAATACGATTCTGCGTTTGAAATCAAACCAGAATCCTAAACGATTGTTTTTGACTCAATGGCTACTCTCAGATAAAAATCCTGATAAAAAAAATAGAGTGAACTAAAATCCACCTTGCAGTGTACTGGTTGATGCTCTTGCCTATCAAGTTTGTGGTCCTAGGTTCAATTTCTGGGACGGTCAACACAAAATATTTGTTTAAAAACAGTTTTTCCACTACTACTACAATACTTAACTGCCTCTGGACTGGTTTTCGAAGCGTAAGACCGATCACCTTACCTTGCTGTAATACATGGTCGAGTAACACTGCAAGTAATTTATCAATGCCGTGCTCTATGTACCGTTAGGAAGGATTAGAGTTTTATGAAGATGCTTTTTACAATTAAAGAATTTTAAAAAATAAAAACCGAAATGAAAAAATATTTTAAATAAAATCTAATAATGATTATTACCGATTGATATTATGTAGATAATAGGCAAAATGTACGTTTTGCAAGAAATATATATAACTAGTCTTAAATTTGAATTTTTTTGGTAACAATGCACTTTTTCAAAACATGAAATTAGTCAAGTTTGCAAAAAATTTACTTGATTTTCTGTTGTAGTAAGTTTGATTTAAATGGAGTTAATTAATAGTTTTTTATCGTTAAACTAATAATAAAAGTCAATTCCTGAAGCTTAAAATAATTTGTAAAAATATGTTACTCGTTTTCACTAATTTTGAAAAATATTGCGTTTTGCATTATATCTCCACAATTAATATACGAGTACGATATCGTATAATTTTTTCAAAACTTAAATATGAAAGGCGACATATTCAGAAAACGTTTTTGGCTTAAAATGATTTTTTATTTGCTTCGTTTAAGATTTGTGCAAACGTTCTAAAGATCAAGAGCGAAAGTATAGAAAGAAAAATAAATAATTCATCGATGTAATTGAAAGATCAGTATTTATAATTCGAATTAGTTTCACGATTGAACCATAATTCATTTCATTATTTTTATCATTCATCGCGATACTTTCAGAGCCGTATTAGAAATAATTCCATTTTGAAAGCATTTATGAAAATTGTCATTAACAGTTTTATTTTTATTTATTGATACATATTTCACAAACTCGAGTGTTTTGAACATATTTCTGAATTAAAAAATAAGCAAAACATACTAACCCCGATACAATTTTGTTACAAATAATGTTTTTTTTTTGTTTAAACTCAATTTTAGACTTACTTAACTCTCAAATAACATAGATATAAAACTTTAAAAAAACTCCTTTTCTTATTGCAAAAACGATTTCCAAATATTAATGCTTAAAAATACCTAAAATAAACATTTCATTTTAACCTTGTCATATCATCGAGTCCGAGACCACTGACATAGTAGGCAAATATCCTTATCATTGGACCTAGAGACGGACATCTTTTTTCAGATAAGGCTAAACGTGTTTTTATTTAGCTATTTTTAGAAATCTGTAGATAAGATTTTAATGCTTGCTAATGTACGAGTGTACAGTATAATGTATACTGATGGTAAAATATATCACTTGTTTTTTTATGATTCCAGTGTATTTTTCGTGTCTCTAAATCAATTTTACTTGATGTATATATTTTTTCATCTCACTGTTGCGGCCCGATGTCGTTGAAAAGAAAGAAGAAAGCGGCCAGTGAACTTTTCGCTAAAGAATCGATATCGTTACTCGCTGTTTTTTTTTATTTTGACAGACGGTATCACCGCGGGCTGTTTGTGTAAAGACAAGCGAAAGTGAATGGAGCATTTAATAATGAATGATGGGTGTAGCCGTTGCGAAAGGAAAAGTTTACGTGGCCCAAGCGCGGCGCAGTGGCACACTTTTTGCGATTTTTTTCAAGGTCTATGTCGAGCGGATATTTTTATCGAAACTGCAATCAACGCACAGGGTTGCTAAAAATGATAAGGTTTTTTTTAATGGTAAATGCGCCGATGTGTTTTTAGTTCTATTTGAAAAATATCACAAAATATTATAATTAATCGTTATGACAATGAATAGTACCTACTTGCAAAAAATACGATTTTCGTGATAAAGAATATATGTACTAAAATATAATTTATGTGATTTTCATTATTACTATACTAGTGATATAATTCACTTCAGACTGCGCCGTTTTATGGTGAATTGTGTTTTTTTAAGACAGGTTAAGACAGGTTATAAAAAGAAGCACAGTACTGGTACAAAAATATAAAATACAGTAAAACTTAAATCATCCGGATTAACGAGTGCCAGTTTTTATTGCTTTTGAAATAATACAGCGAATTAGAATCACAAAAACCTACTCAAACATGTCTAACAAAGTTGATTGTACAATTAAAGTATTATAAAATTTATATATCTATTTTAATCCGTATGAAATATTTTAAATTTACCGATGAACAATAAACAGTCACGATATTCTTGTATTAGCTTCACTAAAAAATATTGAATATAACTTTGCCCTCAAAATTCGAAAAAAAAAAAAAAATTATATTTATGAGAGAAAAAAATGCTAGGAAGACAAGGATTAACGAATCGAAATGCTAATTATTACGCGTTTGTTACATGTCTATTTAGTTATGTGTATGTAAGTACTTGTAACGCAAAATTATTGTAAAAATTATGAAAACAATATTCTACGCACATTTCAAGCATTTGATTTAGATAATGCATGCGAATATTTATAAAGTGTATTCAATTAAGAAGGCGCTAATGTGATTTTAATGAACACGAGCATGATCGAAATATCTTGGAATGTTTGGAATCCATATAAGGGCAACACTTGACATAAGAAATCAAATTATTAGTGAAAAGTTGTGAGTTATTAAACAACTTGTGCAAGTTAACAGTGTTTAGAGAGTAGACATGAACTTATAAAGAGAAACTTAAAGTATGATGAAGATGATTAGGTAAAAGTATGAATATTTAATGAATGTGCATAGAAAATTGAAGATCTCGCGAGCTTTGACCTGTCAATTTTTTAGAAGGTAGGCACACCTGGATCGAAAGTTAGACAAAACTTCATAAACACAAAAATATATAATCTTTAGAAATGTTAAAGTTATATATTTCATTTAAAAGTGGTGTTAAAATGAGTATTTGCAGTACATGGAATATTTCAAATTTCTCTGATTAAATCAGTATTTATTTCAGAACATGATGAATAACTATAAAATAAAACATTGCTTTTAGTGTAACTAAAATTTTTTTTTTAACTTGACCAACGTTTACTACTACTACCCACCCGCATATGGTATGGACGTGTATATGCGTACAAATATAAAAAGATTGGAAATGATAATTTAAAATAATTACTTGAAATATTAATAAATTAATCGGAATTTTAAAATTTAAATAAGTAATAATAAGAGCTTTTTTTTCTCCTAAATTGATAGATACACATTAAAAAAAACTGTCAATTTTCGACCATTTTAGATGATAGTTGGTTCTAAACCGACATACTAGTAAGACGCGTTTTATTGTGTTCGGCAAATTTTCAAGAATATTTCATAGCGAAAATGACGGACGACCGCTCACGTTTTGTGGCATGTTTGTGAGATTTCGACAAATAAAAAAAATAGATTGCATTGATGCTCAAGCCACCGTATTTGCCGGGTTCGGCCCCTGCGAATATTTCGTGTTTTCAAAGATGAAGAAGACTTTAAAAGACGACGAGAGGAGGTAAAGACTAAATTGCTGACAGAATTGAAGGTCATACCAAAAAACTGAATGTTTCAGGATCGAATAAAATTCTGACATAAGTGTACTATAACCGATCGAAATAACCTTGAAGGGGGCAATATTTGAAGAATAAATAATGTTTTTTTTTTACACTAATTTTGTATATTTTTTTTATAAAACTGTACATATTCTCAAACAAACCACGATGACTACTCTAAATGAAAACTTTCCTCTTTCAGTCAAAAATGTTCGTTGGCAAAGTGATGAGGAATATTATTTGTTTTAATGAAATATTTTTTTATGAATATCTTCGATGTAGGCCAAAATAATTTATCTAGTCTAAAAACTTGTTTATCATCAAACATGTTCAGCGGATCTCGATTTCATTTATTACTGTCGATTGTTCAAAGCAAATAATTTAATAGGCTCAGAAGTAGAGCGTTTCACTTCTAATTTGTGTAAATATTCTGCGGTATTTAAATATCCGAATATCATTTTGAAGAATTTTCTTTTGCAAAATTAAATAAAATCTGAGTAAAAGATCCAACTAATAAATGGGCAAAAACTGTTACGAAATACAGTAATTAAATACGTATAAGGTGATAAGGTTATTTTATGGCCATTAATTGATAGTTAAAATATGAAATACGTAATGGTTAATCGCTTAGCCCTGATAAAATAATAAAACATTTTATTTTTAAATTCTATGAAACATTTATAAGTAAAAATACTTTATTTTTAATTGGTTGCAGTATTAGTAAACAAATGATCCTCTCAATGAGAAAAAAAAGTGTTTATTTCGATATTTTTATGTAACTTGTTTGTTAGTTCATTTAACTACTGGTCGAAATTCTCGTATCGGTTTTAAATGTTATATTTGATAAACTACAATAAACGTTCAAATGGAAGTTACACAATCAGATTTTAATAATCTCTGCTTTATATTATGTGCGTAACAATAAGTTTACATTTCAATCATTCTAGAGTGTCAGTAAACTTAAAGGAAATTTGTATGTTTGTTTGATTCACCGACAGACACAAACACACGAACATATTAAAGATACGAACGCAGTGTATTTTCAGATTCATTTCATTCATATTTCCTGTGATTTATTTGTACATAAGCTTTTATTTACAAGGTTAATTTCCAAATTTCGTTTCTATTCAAAATTTTCCCCTTTGAATATTAATGGGCAAAATATATTCAAATACAATATATTAATTGATAGAATTTATCGCTACAATCGTTAAATTTGAAGCCAAATTAATAAGAAACTTTTTATTGCACGAGCCGGGTTGTGATCCCGAGACTATGTTAAGGACTCACAAAATAAAGGTAAGAGGTTTAAACCCCGCTTTTTCGCAAAATAAGACCTAGCTTAAAATTTTAAAGACGGGATTCGAGAGCATTGTAAACCAGTATGCCTGCTAGAAATAATGATGAATACAAAAAAGGATAATCATTATTTTCTTTAAGATAAAAGTATTGCAAACTTTGGTTTTGAATCTTTTCTATTTCAAGGATGTGGTTTGATTCATGACGGTCCCTTACAAACCTCACTGTAACTTGAGTACAATGCTGTCTTTGCTGCGGGAAATTTTAGAACAAACGCAACTTCGGGTTCTTTTCTACTCTGACAAGGATCCTTAGAACAGTTTATAAAATCTCACTTAACAGTACTGTCAATGTGTTTTGCAGCAAGGGCAAGCATTCAAGAAGCAAGATTTATTTAGAACTCATTTAAAATGCCACTTAAAATTAAAATATTTACGTAAATCACAAAAACGCAAATGATTTTTTTAAATACTGAAATCGCACAAGGAATGCGCACAATAATTGAGTACGAGAATACATATTTGTCGGCCTCGTGGTGTAATGATCAGCGTGATTGCCGACCGTGCAAGAAGTCTCGGGTTTGATTCCCGACATGGGTGATATGAAATGAAATGAAATGAATGAAATGAAATATTTATTTTAAAAGGGTGTTTTCACACCAGAATATTTCATAGTCCCTGGACTGGTACCTGAAGCGTAAGACTGATCATCTTACTTTCATGTTATAAAAATGATCAAGATACGCTGCGATTGGTGTACCAATGCAGTGCCCTATGCACCATTATGTACGGAAAAGGAATGATGATGATGATACATATGCATGTATATAATTAAATTCATATTACTTGTTAACTTTATTTTCTCTGATGACTTCCAATCCTTTGCTCAACTGAATACATGCATGTATGTATATTTTCCCATGAAAATGTCTTAATGCAGATTAATTTTTGTTGCAAAAACTTAGGAGTTTTACGTCAAAGATTTTAGCTGGATTATGTAATCTAAAAATACATGAAAATGTTCAAATCGTGTCGAATGCATCTAGAACACAGATTTGTCACAATAAAATATTTTACTTTTTTGTTGAGCTCTATTGAATCAAAATTATATTTTCTATACCTGTGGCTCAGAATTTCATTGTTATTATTTACTGATATTTTTGTTCAAAATTTAAAAGAAAATATTTGCGTTCTTATTATTTACCCAAGTATTTCGATTTTGTGGCCATTTTCAACGAGTTGTAAATAACTCACTATTAGACAATGGAAATCAAGTTGGGGTAGAGTGGGGTTCGAACCTCGGACCTCTGATCCGTGAGAACGCAACATTAGCTACGGGACCACAACCCGATTTATTTGTATTATGTACATCTCCCGCCTAACTAGTGTTGGTCAATGCCAGAATTATTACGAGAAGTATATAACAATTAGTTACCACGTGGAATATGGAATAAGAAAGTACTCGAATGAAAATGCATTAATTCTAATTCTTCTTCTTCATTTGGACATCGCCAGACATCTTAAGGAGACTCTATTGCTAGCCAGCATTTTCGCCCTCTTTCATGCTAATCTCGCGTCCCTTAGTTCCACCAAATAAAGCCAAAAGATCGTCGTCGAGGACCTTCCAGGACGGAGCGGCGGGAGCATACGCAACACGTGTCTAAGTCAGGTACACCACAAAACCCCCTCAAAACGCTCGGTTTAGGAGGTTGCTGCGTCCGTTTTCGGACTTCGATGTTATTTATAAAATTGAAATACCTTCACCTAATATTTTCCTCAAGCATTTACTCTCAAAACTCAAAACTCAAAAGTTTGATATTTTGAGTTTTGGTTAGGTGCGAGGATTTGGAACTATATAAGAGTATTGGCATTATACAAGAGTTGAATAAACGCCATTTTGTTTAAACCGAGGATAGAATAGAGTAAATTTTCTAATTACGAGTTGGATAAATACTTAGAGTATATACATCTAAATATTAAAAGCTTAAATATCGTGGGTGTTTTATATTATATTTCATTCACTACGAATGATCGAACGGCAGTGGAACGAGAAGCGACGACAGCAGGGCAAAGGAGACAAAAAAGAAGATCCAAGTTATGCGATGATTTTAAAAAAATTATCGTGCATTAAATATTCATGGTCCAATAGTCAACGCTTTTGCCTTCCATGTAAGTGTTTTTAGGTTTGATTCCCGTCATAGTCAACATGATATATATAAGTATTTAAAAATATATTTTTACACTGTAAAAATATTTTAAAAGTCATTGAACTGGCACCTGAAGCTTCAGGCTGATCATCTTACCTACACGTAACAAAAATATCAAGATAGGGCGCATTTAGTGTACCAATGCAGTATTCTACGCAACATTTCCTGCGGAAAAGGAAAAATTAATTAATGAAATAATGTATATTTTTCTATTCAAGCCAAACTACATAATATATACTTGTATAAAATTGTATATACTTAAATTACTATTCATTTTATGTTCGTAAATCTTTTTTAACTTACTGTGATGCTACTTGTGAAAACTTGTAATTGGCTTATTTGTTTTGTTATATATATATAAAAGATAATTATAGTTGTTGGTTATCCAAATAAATAAAATAAATTAAAATACATAAAATTAATAAAGGTTTTTTGTCCAGGGTACTTGTTCCAATTCACACACTGTATGTTTCATTTGCCTGGACGCAGGAAATAGAGTGGAGATATGTCCTCCTCACAGTAAATAGAGTGTTCAGTGAATTAGTTTACTATGGTCCAAAGGTCCGAAGTTCAAATTCCCCTCTATGACAACTTGATTTCCATTTTTCCAGCAGAATTTATTTACGACTTTTAGGAAATGGTCCGAAAATTTCAGTATTTGATTAAAAAATAAGCAGTGAATATAAAAAAATAAAACAAAAAAAAAAACAATTATCAACATTTATAACAAATATACATCTTAGATCATTCTCAGCCACGTAAGATGGAGACTAACTAACCAAAAAAAAATTCATAATTATTTTCAGATGCACTAATTTTATACAGATTCAGCGGAAATTAATATGTTTGCATATTTAATAAAATTATGAATATAAAAAAACTGTGTTTTAATTTCCTTTGTATCTCCTTTACGAGTTTCTTGTTGTTCAATTAATTTTAAATACAAATGCTAATAGTTTTAGCTCACAGAGAATTTAAAAACATTTTTACGAGTATTTAGTTATGCTTTAAAGAGGAAACGATATTACGGAAGGAGCTAGCGATAAAAGAACAGTTACCTATAAAATCCTGAAAGTTTCAAACTTATATAATACCTGCTCACCAAGGCGGCTCTAACGAGGCGTATAATTGGATTTCTGTGGCCACATACACCACGGTTTGAAGTTTATTGAACTAACGGAAATCTTATTCGCTTAATATTAAACATACAAAATCTATAAAAAAACCAATCGTTTTTGTAGGATACGCTCTGGTCATTTAGACTAAGCTTGAAAAATAAACAAAACAGGCTGTATTGGGAATAGAAATCTGTTACGAAAATGTTTAACTTTCAGTTATTTATTTAAACTTATCTATTTTGAGTTTAGTTAAGTTTCAATAAGCAAGGTTTATTTTTTTCTCTATTTTTCTTACATGGCTGAGTCATCTTTTGTCAGTCGATTTCTACTTTGTTCAACGTTGTTTTTTTCTGAAATCTCCCGTAATCCGGTAGAAGCATATACAAATAAAACGATTCATTGCGAATTTTCAAAAATGTTTTTTTGTTTAAAAAAATCTTTTTATTTGTATATTTGCACGGATGGATGTATAAGTATTGATGTTTTAACATGTGCCTAATTCAAAATGTATTACAGTTTGCAAAGCAATAAATATAATTCCTTGACTTTTGTATTCCTTTTTTCATATAAAAATACTTTTACCAAAGATCATCAATATATTGAAATAAATAAATTTTGATTTCGGTGTTATTTTTAACGAACTGAAAACAACTGTGCTTGAACATGGAAATTAGAGTAGGGTTTTAAACTCGGGCCACTTATTTGTGTGTTTTCGCGACACTAGCACAAATCATAAACTCAGTTTGTTTACAACTATTTTTATTATGTGTATAATATAATTATCATCGTTCTAAACTTTTCTATTTTATTCTTTTATATTTGAAAATATGCTGATTCGAAGTTTGTTGAATTATAAAAAAACAATATTAACGCATAATATACTTAATACTTTTGTTACATACTGAAGATAAATAATCTTTGGAAAATACGTATGGAAGAAACTTTCCTAATTCGCAAAGTTAAGAACCTTTTAAAATAAAGTTTAATAATTGTAAATCCTAAGACACATAAAATTGTTAAATTATCATAATGTCGAACACTTTATTCAGAAAATACTCGTAAGCGTAGGGAGAAAATAAATTTATTAAAGCGCAGCAAGCCAGAATTATCATAAATGATTAATAATATTACGAGCACATCTAAGTAATTGTAAATAAAAAAATACAAAACTAAACTGTTTATTAACTTAATCAAGATTGACAGGTTATTTCAAGAGAGATAAAGAACATCAACAAGAAGATAATATGGAAATCGAGGCATTTTGTGGTGATTACGCAATTTTGGATTCGATCCCCGAAAATGCTGACTTTTAATAATAATGATAATAATATTTATCAACCATAATATACAATTTAATGAAATAATTTATATAGGACATAAACATGGTTAACTATTGGTGCCACTAGCAATCTTTTATGTTCCATTACTTTTAAGATACTTTTTCTAAATAATCATAAAAGGTACAAATAAAAAAAAATACTTTTTACACTCTTGTTAATACTTTAATGCATTAAACAATGCAAAAATACAACTTTTCGTTTCTCACAATTTTTCAAAGCGTAAGACCTATCAATAATCTGAATTCATGTTACAAAAAATGATCGAGATGCGCAATAAGCGTAACGGTACATTGCCCTATGCACCATTAAGTGCGGATAAATGTTTGATGATGTGTATCGAGAATGCGGAGGAACAGAAATTAAAATGTGGTTTATTATTTTAAATACATATATTCTATGGCGGCCTCCGTGGTGTAGTGGTCAAGACGCTTGACTCACACACAAAAGGTTCCGGGTTCGATTCCCGGTGAGAACACAAAAATTAAAATGTGTATTTTCTCAAGCCTGGGTGTTCTGTGATGTAATTCACCACTATAATTGGGCCTCCGGACCTGTTGTGGTGCAAAAATAAATCAAATAAATAAATCAAATAAATCAAATAAATAAATCAAATTTTAAGAAGAAAAATAAACTTAAACCTTAGGATTTTTAAAATTTAATATTAAAATGTATTTTTTATGGTTTAAAAAGGTTTCAAAATTATATTTCTCAAATTAAAAAAAAAATATTAATACCTAAATTATTATGGTTATGGTACGAACTAATGATTCAATGCACGATTCTAGTGGAGGTGTTAAATGAAGGCAAATTGAACCAGGAAATATAAGATAATGTCGCAACTGTTACAGTTTCGGAATAACTAACAATGCAAAACCCATTATATTATGTATTGGATAATCGAACAGCGAAGATTAGCGTGACATTATATTTGAACACGGAAATTATAATATATACACGGTGTTACAGGGTTTGCCCGTGAAACTTCTGAGGAATATTCCTTCTAGTAAAATTTGAAAAAAATCCTTATAAATTTTTATGAAAAAATCTAAAATTTAAATTTGAAAATAAGTGATATGGCATTTTATCCTTTCTGCTTATCCCTAAGGGAAAATGGCGTAATGGTTTGTTTGTTTTTGAAAATGGAGATAATCCTTAATGTTTCGGACTGGCATCCTTTACACAAACCCTTATTTCATTTTTTTTATTTTTATTTTTTTAAATATTTTTAAAAGCACATCATCAATAATGTTCCTCTGAATTTCCGCGGTAGGGGCTGAAAAACTGTGTATACAGAGCCAATAGCAGATAAGTCGTCTGTAGCCAACAGTTCCATGGTAGGAAAATTGGCTCCTTAGACCTCAATCACATGGCCCTTTAGGTCTCATCTGACGAATTACACCATCATCATCATTCCATATCCGCTCCCTAGCTGGAGCATATGGTATCCACAAAGAGCCTCAGCATACATCTCTGTCAGCCACCAACTCCTTTTCGTCCTCCCAAGTCAGGTTCTCGTCCCGAAGTTCTGACCCAAACAGCCGGCAAACTATCACCAGTGGACGGCCAGGACGTATAAATATAAAATAATATAATTATAATAAAAATACGTTTACAGTTTAATTCCACTTTTATTTATTATTTTTACTAGTGGCCGGGTTTTATCGTGACCGACATTGTCAGACTGGACCGTATTTTTATAATTATAATTAAAATGCAGTTTCACAAAGAAATGTCAGTAGAAAAACTAAAATTATTAGTAAAATAATACGTTAATGGCACAACATGTATCAGGGCTGGCTGTTTTTTGCAAAATGCACATCTTAGGTTGTGTGGTCAGCCAGACTTCAAAAATCATGAAAACTGGTTAAATATATAATTTAACTCTTTTTTGTATTATAAAAAAACTACTTTATGCATTATTTATCATTTATCAAATTAAAAAAACATTCTAACTGTTGTGATGATTTGATTATTCAGCCTTTGTACAAAAATGACAAAAATGCTATTATCTCAGTTTTACCCTTCTATGGCTGGCTGCTTTCTGCATAACTACATCCCATTTCATATACATTTCATAAACAAATAAGCATTTTAAAAGTTAAGACTATTCTATTGATATACAAAAGACACAAAAATATATCTGCAATATTAAGAATACATTACGAGTATTTACCAAAGTGGGAAGTCCGAGTGTCATTTAAATACTATGCGAGAGTAAAACCAATTGCTTTTGTTTTTTTTTAAATTTGCGCGTTCTTAAAGAAATAGGTAGGAAAAAATTATAGTGATTGTCTTTTATTTTGGCATTTAATATTGTGAACACTAATGACTTTGAATGTATATGAAAAACAGTAGAAGCTTAAAAAGCATGAAAGTATATATTTTAAAGATTACACTTAACAAAAATGATTTTGTTACAAGAATAAAAGGGTATGTTTACAAATCGGGAAAAATGTAATATATTTTTAACGGATTTTGTACAAATCTAATAATATAACTGTCAATGTATTAAAAAAAACTTTTAAATTATAATGATAATTTAAAAAATGAGCACATACGAAACGGCCCGCAATTAGAATTACGTCATTTTGACGTCACGCGTTATAACTGCCGACTGCGCTTCTAATAAACATTGCGTACATGTTTAGCGGCAAAACGTCATACGTGCCGTTTGTCCTACAGGGCGCAAAACGTCTCGTTTTCGGGTAATTCACAATTTGCATATTTTAAACCTTTCTAGAAAATTTATACGACGTCGCACGAAAAAAATATTGACACCGTTATCATCGTAATTTTTTGCTTATTTAAAAACGAAAATATTAAAAAAACACGAAAATACCCTATTCTTACTGATTCTTTTGTAATTTTGGCTGCTGAATATGCCATTATGCCATATGAATATGGCATCACAATTCGTCCGTAAGGTAGAACTTTTTTGTAATATTATGTTGTTTCACTCCCAAATTAGCATATCTTGTCCCTTATGTTTAATTTTTTTAATTTCTTATTTTTGAAGCCGCTTTAAAGTAATGATCCTTTAACAAGGCATTTTAATTTACCCAAAAGCTGGGAAAAAAATGTTAAGAGGAATAAACGGACAACTTTGGGTTTCCGATATTGAGTTATTTAGAGGTTTTAGGTATACTTGACATTTTCCAAATTGTTAATTTAATTGTTTTAGTTTTTATAGCACAAATCTAATCTCAATAGAGCGTAGATTTGTAATGACAATTAAAAGTTTCACACTTTGACTGATCCAATTTGTGAACTCATCATTTTTATGATTAACATATTACAACAGAGATGAAGAATATTTTAGAGAAGGTAATATAGTAGTCTAGGCATCTACAGGGCTTATGACCTGTCATTGGCTGGTTTAAGTGGCCGCTTTACACACTGTGTAACATTCACCATTCTGACCATATTTAAACATCTATATTCCTTCAATTCTTTCATCTGTTGATGTTTGTAAAGTTTAAGAGCTGAAACCTTTATTTTTTATTTTTTTATTTATTATCATTAGTCCTTCTTTGCACCAAATTGTGCATATGGTATTGCATTGGTGCACAAATCGCAGCGTTTATTGATCATTTCCGTTACATAAAGGTAAGGTGATTAGTCTTATGCTTCAGGTGCCAGTCCACGGACTATGAAACATTCTAGTGTGAAAATACCCTTTTAAATAAATATTTCATATCGACCATTACGGAAATCGAACTCGAGATATTTTGCGTGGTAGGCAAACGCGCTGACCATTACACCCAGCGGGTGAAAAATTAGTGAACTACTGAAGTTTTATAAAATTGTTTTTTTAATTAAACAATGCCGCGCAACTGCGTGAAAAGTCCAGAAAATTGTTGTGAGTGTGAAAAAGTGACTTGAAAGATAACCCAAAGTATTGTTATTGTACTTTGGGTGTAAATTTGGAGGTCAGAATAAGGTTTGGGCCCCGTATCTGCTGCTTTCCATGTTTTGAGAGATTTCAATAAGACATATTGAATCGTCCTGCATGGAAAAATTAAAGGAAAACACGTTTAAAAACTACTTTTGGGACCTTAAAAAAGACAAGCGGGCAATGAAATATAGACAAAATTAAATAAAACAGTTTTTCATGATATAATGTATCTACATTATTCTGATTTAGAATCAGCAGGAAAAATTCTATAAGAATCTTCTTATTTATTACTTGTAACATAAAAAAAAATTGATCAGTGTTATCATGTTGAGAAAATTGGGAAATTTTCTTTAATTCAAAATATTGTTTTATTTAAAAAAAAAATATTTATTTATTTTGAATCTCGAAATAGGGCACACATAAATATTATATCAATATATCTTGGAATTTTTTTAACACCGTACTGAAATACTTGATTGAAATTCCAATCTTTATATTTTTTTTCATTAAATTTGAATTATTGTTTAGTTTAACAGCTTATATATATTTTGAACATTCTTGTCCGCCGCGTGGTGCAATGGTCAGTGCGTTTGCCATGCAAGAGGTCTCGGGTTCGATTTCCGACATGCTTGGCACGAAATATTGATTTAAAAAGAGTGTTCTAACACTAGAGTATTTTGTAATCCCTGGACTGGTACGTGAAGTGTAAGACTGATTACCAATGCAGTACCCTATTTACCATTCTGTGCGGAAAGGTAGTATGATGATGATGATAAAAAAACATAGTATTCTGACGATGGCGACGACATCCGAGTGATGAACCAGTTATTAGTCTGTCTAACTCCGAATTTATAATTATCAATATCTACCCGTGTCTGTTAAATGAATATAGAAGCCTCAGCATTTACAGAGCCCATGGTGTAAAGGAGGCTGCTTTATGTGATAACTTATATTACAATAACGTGAGACATTCACATACTTATTGAATTAATAAATTTTAGTGGTTTCGAAAATTTAATAAACTTTTAAATTAATCACATAAACATAGAAAACGATAGGTCGTCGTTCTCCACGAAAAATTAATCCATGTATTACATCATAATAATTTCAAGCGACTATGAAAACATACATAAAAAAATAACATTGCGTATGAAAACACAATGAGTGAGTGAGCTTGTGTAAACTACGAAAATGGGGCAGTCTTTTATTCTCGCATGTTTTATTTTCGAAACGTATTCACAAATGTTAAAATTAAATAAGTTCGTTGGGTAATTACCAACATAACCATTTATAGCCGCAGTGGTGACGAAGGTGGTCACATTTTGTTTTTTTACCAAAATTTTTTACATGCATGGGTTGTGCAATAATGTAAAA
Organism: Micrasema longulum; assembly: GCF_059751315.1. Classification (NCBI taxonomy): domain Eukaryota; kingdom Metazoa; phylum Arthropoda; class Insecta; order Trichoptera; family Brachycentridae; genus Micrasema; species Micrasema longulum. The sequence goes on from NW_028278027.1 coordinate 443,344, forward strand.
GAAACTGAATTAAAATAATAAACGTAGAAAAATTACAAAAAAGTTTGATCTAACAAGAAAAGCATGAATTTTTTAATAATCATTATTTTATATTTGGCAACAAAGGCACAGCAAATATTTTTTTTAATTTTACAGGAGAGGACTTTTAATTTTCTTTTCGCATTTATTGCCCTATTATCGGATTCTATTTGCAGTAGGTTTTAAACTACTACTACTATCATCACGCCATTTCCCCGTAGGGGTAGGCAGAGAGAATGAACCGCCACACACGTCTATCCTGGCATACATTCCTAGCTTCTTTCACATTCATACATCTTGTCATACATGCCCTTCGGTTCTGTCTGCTTTTGACATGACCAGACTTGAGATTTTGGTTACTCTGATCATGCCACGTCTTTCTTGGTCGTCCTCGTCTCACGTTGCCGTTCATTTTCGCCATACATACTTGTTTTATTATTCTTTCGTCATTCATTCGTTCTACGTGACCAACCCATTTCAGAGACCCTTTCTTAATCTTATCAATTATACTTGACTCAGATTTACACTCTCGCCTGATTTCATCATTCGTAACCCCCTGTCATACATTGATTTCTCACAAATTCGTCTAAGAAATCGCATTTTAACCGCGTTCACTCGGCTTTCATCCTTCCTTTGCCAGTTCCATGTTTCACTTCCATGCATAAGTGTTGGGACTAAAACTCCGTTGTAAACTGCCAGTTTAGCTTCGATTGACATATTTTTATTAGAAATTGCTTAAAAAAAAAAGTGCTTAGTGCGCCGTTCATTTTGTTGCCCGAATTCACTCTTCTTATTACATCTTTTTCTACTCTTCCATCTCTTGAAAACACGCTTCCCAGATACACAAATTCTTCTACTTGCTCGAGACATTCGTTGTTTACATTTATTATGCAGGCAGTAACCTCACTATCCTCACTTAGATCTTGAATTAATTAATGGTTTTTTCTATAGATACACGTTAAAACCTTATTCCGAATTATTAAAGAAATGCTAATAAAAGACGTAACAAAAGAAGGTATCCTTAATTGTGCCTTTGTTGCACCGAACGAGCGATATGCATACTTTCTCTGTGAACCAGAAATCTGGATAATTTCGACTAGATGGCTGCGCTCATGTAAAAATCCTTAAAAATGTAATCAAAGGAGAAAAGTCCAGCCCAGTAATAAATTGTATGTTTTCCTGGTTCACATGGCGCATAGGGAACTTAAGGAAGGCAAAATGACCAGTCTGACGCTTCAGGTAACAGTCCAGGGACTATGAAACATTTTACTGTAAAACACAACTTAAAATAAATATTTCATGTCGTCAGGCAATAACCTAGGCTTATTAAACTTTCACGCTGTACTCTAAATCAAAATGATTTAATTACAACATTTTTGTGCAATTGCCGCTTAATGTGTTGGGTACGTAGGTACTTGCAAGTTGCGTTCTCCGCTTGAAAGAAATATTAAGAAAACGCATCTCGAGTTTGTAATCATCATTAGACGTAAAGACGGTAACTAAAAGGGAATTAGGGTAATTTTATTATTTTCCTATTCTTTCCGAAGGTCTCTTGGAGAAATCTGAGGTCGGATCATAAAAACTCGACATTTTTATGCGATTAGGTTTATGAAGAAAATACAGTAAAATGTTTCAAAAATAAATGAAGAAATAACCATGAAATTACGTTTTTCGGCAAAAGCTTTAATGTTTACAAATTTAACTAAGTGTATGCTTGCTTTTTAAACAAATGATTACAAAAAACGTGTAAATGTATGCACATAAAAAAAGTATTTTGTGGATAGATTTATATGTTATGTTTTAAATGCTTAAAACCATCATTTTTTTAAAGGTATGATTTTGTTTTTCTTTGATATTTTACCATGAGTATTTCGCTTTAATTTGTTTTACGGAAATTAAATTTAGAAATCGCTAAAAAAACCTTTTTATCAATTACGAACTCATCTTTTTTCCGATGATGAATACTTTTATTTATATATATATATATTGGATAATTTAAATGGCACTATTTTTGTGGAAATCACTTTAAGGGCACTGCACAGTAAATAAATATCCCAGCACGTCTTGCAGCTACAGAGCGCATCGACAATAAGAAATCTAGCCCCTATTTACTTTTTTATTTTTGTATTAAACAATAAAGTTTAGTCTTTTGGTGATATTTTAATAAATGAAATTTTAAAAAAAATAGAAGTTAGATTACAAGTCTTTCAGCTACTGAGCGCATGGATGGTTGGAATTCTACACACTATTTAATAAATTTAGATATTTGATAGTTGATAACATTAACCTATTGAAACTATATTACTTATCGTCTTGCAGCTACAAAGTGCATAGACGAGTGAAATTCTAGCAACTTAAAATTATTAATAAATTTACAAAATAAACATTGAGCATAATAAAGAGTGTTCATGCTAAAAAGTGATTATGATAGATAGGAGCTAGATTACATCACGTCTTCCAGCTTCAGAGCACATGGACAGTAAAAAATCAAGCCCCTATTTACATTTTTTAATTTAAATTTATTCATAAGACTTATGTAATTAAAAAAACATATGAAACTCCCTACAAATTCAAAACTAGTAAATATGTATTTTTTGTGGATAGAGTTTCAAAGTGGTTAAAGTTTCTTTATGATTAAAATCGTTAAAAAAGGTTTATCAAATAAATTACGTGTCAAAACTACTAATATATAAATTGCTTTTTATGAATTTGGTTACGTATATCTTTAAGATAAATAGTGTATGATTATTCTGTACATATATTTGATTAATGAATTATCGATTTTAAGAAAAAGAAAGGATTCAATTATATGAGTAATTTTAGAAAACACGTTGATCGATGATTTATTTTATTGTTTGTGGATGATTACATAAGGAATGCAGGTAATAAATATTGTGTCTGTGTACGGGAACATGCATTAATCATGAAACACGATGTGCGATGTAGGATTTACTCGGGCCCTTACGCAAGGAAAAATGTGACATTTGATCACCCGCTCGACTATGGTCGAGTGTTCATCTTGATTGTTCTGTCGAATCGGTATTCTTATCATGAAATTCAAAATTGTTAGGAACGCAAACTGTTGAAACAGTGGAAACATTATACAAAAGTTTTAAATTGATATAATATGGTAGTTAAGTCATTGTTTGACTTATTAGTTTTTTTCGTCTGAGTTTTGAGTGCTTGGGGAGAATATAAGGTATAAGGTGGTTCGATTTTATTACGAACATTGGAGTCCTTAACTTAAGAATCCTCTTCTCCACACCTGTGGGCTCCTGTCATCCTAAAAAGTCGTCGATGACGAGTTTTCGGCTTTATTAGGTGGAGGTAAAGGACGCGGCTTTAACGCGGGAGAGCTGGCTAGCGATAAAGTCTCCTGTAGGCATCCGCTGATGTTCACATGCTACACTTAGTAGCGAATGTGAAAAAAAAATAAATTTAGTAATAATTAAGCTTAAGTTAACTTTAAACTTCAATCAATTTATTGTCAAACGCGTTCCTTTAAATGTTCTGTGTATGTGTAATATTTTTGCAACAAAATATATACCACAGTAAAATTACAACATATATTGATTAACTTATTTATTTATTTTAACATACATAAAACCGCTGTTTTTTTATTGGCTTGCACATATTAACATTAGTAAAATACATAATGTTCTACATATAAAAGGATGAAGAATGTAGAATCAGATAATGAGTATGGAAGGAGAGAGAAGAGGAATCGAGAAAAAAAAGGAATAAAAATAAATATACATATATTTTTTAAAAACATTAAAATACAGAGAGTTCAGGGTTCTGAGGATATAAAGTAATGTGCCAGGTGTTTCTGAAAGTGACTAGAGAAGGTGAATTTTTATATAAAGAGTTAGCTCATTCCAAAGTCTAGAACCTTGAATGGAAAAGGAATAGCTGAAAAATGATGTGCTTTGTCGAGGAATGGAAAGTGTTCTCTCCTAAGAAGAGCGAAGCGAAGACCATGGTCAGAAATCAAATGAAATTTTCAGCAAAATATTTTGGAGCGCAATATACTCGTTCGCTTTTTAATTTATTTTTGTAGGTAATACACGTCAGCATTTTATACTAAATATTTAATGATTATCAAATTGACTTAAACAATAACTTTTTTGCCGAATTTCTCAATAAATAAATATAAATAAATGACGGATAAAATGACTTGAAAATTACAACGGAATTTTCAAAAAAGCGGAGCGGGCAGTAACATAATTGTCGATAAATTTAGCTTTTTAAAATTAATCAAAACAACAGCTTTGCAAATATGGGTAACGAGCGTTTTCAACGAAGAAATACTGTAGTTTCGAAGCGCATTTCGCATGTGAGACTCACTGTCACTCGAGATAAACTTAACTGATGTTCAATAGACCTTAGTTGCATTTGAGATTAAGGATGCTGTCACTCGATAATTTACAAATATCGCACACTACTAAAGACTAGTGGGTACAGCATAAGGGCCCAACCCGCATCTCTATTAACAAAAACGTAATCCAACGGGACAGTACTATTAATCTCGTGGATATATAGAATTACAGCTGTTGTACCTTTGTGTACCCGCCAAAAGGAACATTTCCTCCATAAACAGTTGTTCTTGAAACATCACAATAGCGGGAATTAGCATTTTATAGATTCAAGAGTTGTAGTTTAGCTGTTTGTTCCACAGTAATATATTGATATTTCTAAATAGCCCGTTAACCCTTTAAGATCGGAATTTATTCTAGTAGATATTAAAAAAAACATTTGTCCTCTGTATGTCTCTGATCAGTCTGATACTTCAGTTGCCAGTCCAGGAATAGTAAATAATTTTTGTGTAAAACCATCTAATAAACAAATATTTCATTTCGATCATCCCAAGACCTAAAGCTTGGCAGGCAAACGCTCCAATAATTACGCTTCGAGGCAGATTAACTTCTACTCGATTAAAAATATAAAAAATCCTCTTTTACGCAATATATTATAAATCGTTAATTTTTGATAAACGCTATGCTTCAAACCAATAATTATTATGCAAAATTAAAAAAAAAAAAAATTATCTTACATTATTATTCCATGTCCGCTTCCTAGTTGGAGTAAATGGTGTCCACAAAGATCCTCCGAGCATATCTGTTGGCTGCCAGCTCCTGTGCATTCTCAGGTCAGGTTTGCGTCCCGTAGTTCTGACATGAACTGCTGACAAACAGTCAGCAGTGGACGTCCAGGACGTTGAGAACCTGATGCCTTGTAAAGTAGGCAAGCGTGGGTAAGGCTCTCAGTAGGCATCCGCAGCACATGCCCAAGCCAACCGTATCGCCTCCGTTTGATGACAGTTGTCGCCGGAGTTTTCTGCGTCCGTTCTCTTATTACTTCATTACTCACATAGCCAAACTTTTGAATTTTGAATTTTGCTCTTTTGGGCCCTAGTGAGGTGCCACGATTCGCATCCGTAGAGGAGAACAGGTGTTATGCAGGCGTTATATAGGCGGCATCTTACAAATATATGTATATTCAATTAAGTTAGTAAACATTATTTAGAACATCAGACAACAGGAGTTTGCTCTAAAAAAAAAAAATAATTTGACCAGAAAACTGAAAAACAAGCCTTTCTTTAAAATGACAACTTTTACCATAAACAGAAAAAAAAGAGACGTACTCAGAGATAAGCGTGATAAAAAATAAACTTACCGCTCTATAATTTTCATAAGTACGTGAACAAACAAATCTTAAATTTCATGTTTATTTGTATCACTTTAAATACATTACAACGATAATAACACAAAAATAAATAAAAAAATCTGTTTTATCATTGCGTCTTGTCTTTTTAAGAATTTTTAGCTGAATGCACTTCACTATAAAAATATCTGTATTCATATTAATATTACTAATGGAAAGTATGTTTGTCTGTTTGTTTGTATCAGCGTTGCCAACCTCAATCATGTGAAAGTCGGTAAATACAGAAAAACAAATCGGTAAATTCACTTTCCTAAAGGCGGGGATGGTGGCAAAAAGGGATGAATAAATTGAAATTTCACTTTTTTTTTTAATTACAAATTTTGCGAAACATGCAAGTAGATTTTTTTTAAATTAAACCAAACGGTGCAACGGCCCATTTGGACTAATGACTGACGCTCGCCTGACACACGGAGAGTTACGGATTCGATTTCCATGGAGATCAAAATAATTTACGTATTTTTTTACGTTTAACGTAATTTTAAGATAAATGATGAAATTATCAAATTTGAGCCAAAAATAGTTAAGAAGACAAAAACTTTTCATTGTCATTAAGTGATCCGCTGATATCTAATTTTATAAAATGAAAAGTATGAAATTATGAAGAGAAATGACATCATTTTAATTAATAAACTTTAAAAATAATCGGTAATCACTATTTGCCAATACTAACTTATCAACATACGAGTATGCATTATGTACAACAGAAAGATAAGTAGCTTTCTGAGTAAACAGAAAAAAATGAGTATTTTGTTTAGTCATTTAAGTGGATTGTCTATATTAGGGAAGAACAAATAGTAAAAAAAAAGTTGAGAAAATGGAAATGTATGAAAATCGGTAGAATTTCGATCAAAATCAGTAGATCGGTAGATTCCACCCAAAATCAGTAGGTTCCTAAAAATTGGCAGGGTTGGCAACGCTGGTTCGTGTTTACTTCACGTCAAAACGGACTGACTGATCAACTTAATTTATATATATATATATATAGCCAGAGAGCTGAGAAGTGACATAAGCTTCTTTACATACAGAAAAAAAACTCTCCGTCAAGAAAATTCTTCCTCAAAAAATTTTTTTTTTTATTTTCGTGTCCAGAAAAATAGATTTTATTCCAAAAGGAAAATTTTTATATTTAAATAATAAAACTAATTATTTTTTCCCTAATACCACGCAAGATAAATTGAGTGTAAAAGCTAGTAAATAAATATAAACACAGTCTAAAAGGGTTAAAGTAATCAACAAACCACTCCAAAGCGAGCTTGATTATTTGACCATGTATGTAATTTTACAATCTCGACTTGCTAACTTAAGTTAATTTTGGTCATTTTAAAATTAAATTAGTTCTTTAAGCAACTTAATTGAATCGAATAACACAAAAAAAGTTTTATATAGTTTTATATAATATTTGAATAAACAAGCGAATAAAATTAGCTTAACCCTTTGCTCCGTGACGGCCAAATTTGACCATGAGTAATATCTTATGTTTATATATCTTTTATGTGAGAATCCATTTCATGTAACAAATCACTATCGATACATGTTTGGACATTTTTAAGTAGTTTTGGGCATTTTGAAGTAATTAGTTCCAAAAAATTAATCCTGGGAAACAGTTATGCATCAAACTGTCACCCGATTGTTTGTTTAAAATTATTATTCCTTTACAAACCTCAATATTATAATTACGAAAGTAAGTTCCGTTTTTTTAAAAATATTTTTGTGGTTTGATTATAACAGGGATTTTTCTTTTATTATTTTTATATATTTCGTATTAAAAAAATAACAACTGTTTACATTGCTATTTCCCGACAATACAAATTTGTAACTCTATTTTTTTTTAAATAAATTTTTTTTCAATAAAAGAAAAAAATGTATCATCGTTTTCAGGGTATAAATAACATAATTAAATAAAAAAAAGTTCAAACACTACTAAATCTATGCTCAAGGAACAGAGAGTTAATATGACTAAACTCCCATTTACGAGTATAAGCCATCACTCCCCTTTCCGCACCCAGTGGTGCATAAGGCATTGCACAGTTTAACCAAATGAAGCGTATTTTGATCATCTGTTACATGTTGGTAAGGTGATCAGACTTCCTGTTTTAATACTAGTTTAGGAAAACAAGTATATCATTTCAAACGTCTTTTAAAAATCGATATTTCACGTCCACCCTGGCAGAAATCGAATCACGATAAGCGAACGCGTCAATCACTACGCAACGAGGCAGAATTATCTCTACTCCGTTTCTGAGTTTCGGATTTTTACCTGAGAGTAGCAATTATTTCACCATCACACTAGGCAACGCCTGAAATTATTTTTTTTCAATTTATAAACAATATTTTGAGTTTTTACAAATTTTTGTAGACAAGGACTGGATTCTAGGAATGGATGAAAGAATTGAAGGAATATAGATGTTTAAATATGGGCAGAATGATGAATGTTACACATTGTGTGCAGTGATCACTTAAACCAGCCAATGACAGATCATAAGCCCTGTAGATGCCTGGACTTCTATATTGCCTTCTCTAAAAAGTTTTTTATCTCTGTTGTAATCTGTTAATATTATTTTTATTTTAAACAATTTTGAACTTTTCTCAGAATCTAATATTTATATTTTAGAACCTTGATCCTTCTTGTCACATGTTATTTTTTTTATTTACTGATGCGAAATTTCTTTTTTACTTTCGTTTTCCATTTTTATACTTTTTTATTGTTTTTAATTTAATTTTTATGAAATTGTTTAATTGTGATTATTAATTAAACTAACACATTTTATGTTCATATCTTATATCGTAATTGGTTTACTGGTTTAATTTTTTTATGACACATTTTCGTATAAATAAGGTTAATTGAACCGTTAATAAATAAATACATAAAAACATAGGAAAAAAATAAATTTAAACGAAAAGTTTAGAAAACAAGATTTTATGATAGTATCTACTAATTCCAAAACATCATAAATTTTGAACCAAATGAGATTATTTCAATCTTCAATGAACTTCTATAGTAAAACAATGATTATTTTGATAGTAAAAGTATATATATAAAAATTGCATATCTGAGACGACTGATTTTTTTGCACTAAAACAAAATAGACATCTGATTTTTTTTTCAATTTAAAAATTAATATTTATGTCGAAAGTGGACTTCGGAGAGTTATTCACGTATAAAATATCTTTTGGCTTTCTTCTAAACGGCAAAAAAAGACTCCCGTGTTTTATCCTCTATGGTATAGATATATGTTATGTTATATATGGATATGAGTTATTATTGACGCGCATTCCTAGTACGTAGTTTTTAAAATAATATTATGATAATTCAATAATGTGTATTTTTGCATCATAAGATAATTATGATCGAACCACAAATCAAAAACATGATTTTTATTTATCTGTGTTTTACGTCAGTTCAACATCCAGGTAATTAAAGATTTACGCCTGCACATATCTGTATCAGATTATCCTGTGAATTTATATGACAATAATATTATATTGTTACATTGTTTGAATGTAGGAAATTGCTACATTTTACCATAGTAACAGCTTGCAATGGTGTTTTGCTGTTACAATAAAGGGATGCAAAAACAAAGGAACTGTAGAATAAAGTAACCACCATTTTGCCCGAACCACTTGAAACTACAACATGGGACTTTGATCATAACAATGTCGACATTTCCAACGTAGTTAATTAATCCGGCGGTTGGCGCTTTATTCCGACCTCGAGTCTTGCATTTTGCAAAGAAAAGTAACACGGAATTATGTTTAATTTTTACATTCGAATACTGCGATGTTTTAATTTTTTAACAAATCAGTATTCAACATAAAAAAGAAGAAACTATTGCATCTAAAAAAATTGAATAATTTATTTTATATAAACGGCGTAAATTGCCTTTAAGGCCCAAAACATAAACCAGCTGACGTTAGGTATTTTATGTACTTATACAGTCTCACATACCACCTTATAAATATTAAAAAAAAATCAATTCTAACACACGTGCATCCAGCTCAAAGAGTTGTTCTAAACTGAAAATTCAACTATTATTTAAAAAAAAAAAAAAAAAGTTTAAGAATGTTTTTGTTGCTTTATTTTTATAAAAAACAAGCTTTTACCCGTGGCGTCGCTCGTGTGGTATTAGAGAAAAAATATAAATTATATTAATTAGTTATGTTGTTCATTAATAAGAGTTTTTGTCTATCGAAAAGTTTTTTTCCGATAGAATGATAATATGTATTATTGGGATTGAAAGTAGCTTGGTCATCCAACTATCGCTTTGAAAGAAATACAATGATCCGTTAGTCTATGGTGACGAAGCATCGTTATTTCGTTCACAAAATCCAAAATCCTCCTACAAAATGAAAAGCAAATTGAACTAACCATAGATAAAGCAAATCAATTATAGAAATTTTAAAAAATGAATCAAGTCGAATATTTTTGACATTCCACCTATATAAAGGTATATATATATTACTATATTTCAATATTTCTTGGAGTATTTTTTAATTTTCGGAATAAAAAGTTAGTTCCATTTCACTCCCATCTTTCCGGCTATCCCTGTGCCAAAAATCAAGTCGTTAGGTCGTTTCGTCGAAACGTGAATGATACACAAACAAAAACACTTTCGCATTTAGTGCAGATATGTGTATATTATATATTACATATATATACCAAAATTACATATTATAATTTTATATTTAACGTTTCTACCTCTCTAATGGAGCAAGATGCTCGTGTTAAGAAATGGAATATATGAATATATTGTTCGAATTATTTCGGCGTGCCGCTTACGACTGTGTCAAAACTCACATTAAAATTTATATGAAAACAGGCGACTCTGGCGTTAATATCCAAAGTTTAAATTACAATAAAGATTTAATTATTTTGAAGGGGTTTTAATTCATTTAGATTACCGATTATTTAACTTATTTTATATTGGAGCAATAAAAAGGAGCCTCGATGGACTACTGGTTTAACCTGAGAATGTTTAAAAGCTCTCTCTTTACCTACCAGCCCGATACTTTACGGATCTTGGCTTAGATGGGGGGATTTAGCAAATTTATGTTTATGTGTGGTTCAATATTTTATCGTATTGAATTAACGCGTCTAGGGGCAAAGACATGTTATATTTCATAAGATATTGATAAATATTGCTTTGGTGATATTTTGTATTCATACTGATTGAATAGTTGACGTAAACTTTGTTAGAATGCTCTTACAAATTGTCAAAACAGAATTCCACAGTATTGCAAAGGCCGCGTAAATATTTTCATGCCATTATGGAAGATTGCATGTTACGAAACGCAATCCCGCTATGTCATTATATATTTATAAGATTACCTTTGAAGGAAGTCTCCACAGTGTAAAAGCGGAGGGTAAAATGAAAAAAAGAGCTCTTTCATACATGATGCTGTGTTGAGTTTCAATTTAGGAGCTGCAAGTTTTGCATAATTTGTATATAGATTTCCGTACCCCTTATATTTTATCTTTAAAATAGCTCGTCTTTTACCGAGCAAAGTTTTTTTATCTGCTGTTGCCATTTTAAATGATACGACACTTTTCAAAAATATAAATCACAGCTATAACAAGAGAGCTTTCTTTGTAAATAATATTTATAAAATACTAGCGGACCAGACATACATTGTCTTGCCCGAACGTTGGCAAGAGGCTTTTCCAAATTATAAAAATTATTAATATTTATATATTAAATTTAAGTAAGTACCTAGGTACTTGTTTATGGTTGAATTCCAAAACATGAAACAAATATTTTTTTTTAGGCATTCCTTTTGCAAACTTCAAACTCTGGTCTTCTAACCAACAGAGGGGTGTACTTATGCAAGAATACGATTTTTAAAAATGTATTGAATTTAATATTTTTAGTATTACCAAAAATCCAGAAAAATAAATAAATGGGTAGAAATTATAAGGAATTAATGGAAAGAATCTGATGGAGATTCATAAAAACAAATGTTGTTTGTAAACATTCAAAAACAACATTTTTTTATACACAAAAAACCAACATCATTTAATTTTTTTGTGAATGCATTTTCCTCGAATGCAACCCTGGTAGATTGATGAATAAAATAAAGATGCTCTATACTTCTTTTTTTAATATTAGACTAAAGATTTTAATATCTACGAACACGCACAGCGCAAAGATCTATATTTCTCTGAAAACCGCACGTAAGTCGGTTAAGCCGTTTAGGAGGAGTTCAGTGACATCACCCGTTCAGAGGAATTTTATATATTAAGATCAAAAGTAGCTACTTATTTAATATTATTAGATATTAATTAACTTTAAAAAGATGAACGTTTTTAGATGATGAATTTTAAATATTATAATTTTTATTGAAATATTATAAAAATTTAAATATTGTAATGAAATATGGTAAAATGACACTGCATTCCTAAAGTATTAAGTATGTTTATTTATTCGACGGCTTACGCCGTAAACAGAGTATAAAATAATATAATAAAAAACAATTACAATGAAACAAAATACAAAACACCTGTACACAAGTGAAAAAAATATAGATTCTACGAATAGTTTTATTAAGAATAGTGAGTTGAGTACAGGAGTGAGACGTATGCTCAAATTATGGCTAATGGAAAATTGTTTTTTGTTTTACTGATATTTTTAATTTGTATATAATTTGTATGTTATATAATAAAATATAAAGTATGGTAGAATATGTAGTGTTTTTTAAATAAAATTATTATTAATGTAGGTTAAGTATGAAACAATCGAAGCAATATATAAGAACCTGCTGACGAGTTGTATGCTTAAAATTCAGCAGGACTAAAATTTAAAGATATTTGTGTAAATACTTTTGAAAAATAGAAAATACATATATATATTTACACGATAAACCATTTTTGCACCATACAGACCAAGAGGCTTAGCGAATCGGAGCACAGAAAACCTTGGCTTGAGTAATCACCCTGAAAAGCTTGTACATAATATGCAGGTCATTCTTCATTAGTCGTCTATTCATGTACAAAGCATTTTTATCTATTATTACTTTCATTATTATATGTTGTGCTTTTGAGAACTTTCTGTAATTGGCGAGAAATTTAAATTTTAAATGCTATGTATCAGTTAAAAAGATTTTTCAAAAGCTGTACGTATACCTCATTAAAAAATATTGAAGATCAAAACAATACTACCGCTTTAAGCAGTAAAATGCTTGTTAATCAATGAAATATAACTTTGCAATAAAAAAAAACACAGTAAATATGTGATACAAAAGTAAATGATAAAAAAGTAAATGAAAATAAGAAAACAAAAGAAGAAAAATATACATGCTCGTAGTATAGGAAGAGAAAGAAAATATTTCATTCGACGTGATTGAAAAAGAGATGCTGTAGACATATTATTTTTTAGTGACCGACCGAAACAAGATTTTCAACCGATACCGAAACTTAAATCGAAATTTGGGCTTCTTTTCTAGTTTTGGCTGAAACCGAAACCTAAACTTATTTCAATAAAAATCTGGTTGTGTTCCCGTGGCTATAAGCAGACTCACGGATTAGAGGTCCGAGGTTCGAACTCCATCTACCCTAAGTTGGTTTCCATTTCCTAACAGTGAGTTATTTACAACTCCTTGAAAATGGTCATCAAAATTGAAATATTTCCGATAAGTATAAGAACGCTAATATTTATTTTGTACTAAAATAAAAAATAATAATAACTTCGAACCGCCCAAAAATTCATTAAAATAAGTGATCAATAAAACACAAGATGGAATAAATTAAACAAATTTAATGAGTAAATTTGCTCATTTTCACAACTTTTTCGTTCGTTGTTATGTGATGCAGATTTCTTACATGTAATAGTTCTTTAATGGACACTATAGAAATTCTATTTTATTAACTATAAAGGAATCACGAAAAAATAAATATTATTGATTTTAGAAGAACTATTAGTGAACAAATCACAAAATTAGTTAGTCCGAATGTGATTCGACACACCTCGGCCGAAATTCGTTTTATTGGCTGCAACCGAAACCGGAACTTCGGTAGGTCACCGGTCTTTTATAGTGGATGGGATATGATTTCTCAAATGAGCCGTATGAACAGTATATGAACTTGTAATGAAGTAATAATATTATGGTCCTCATCACCACAAATAGATCGCACAATTTGAGTTACCAACATAATGTATTTGTTCATAATGTTATCGCGTACGGTGCGACCTAAAAAACGTCAATTTAGCAAAGTGCCGCGGTTTTGCATCAGAAAAACTTAATTAAGTATGCACGATATTGGCATCTTCCGGCTGTCGACCTTAAATGAGTTCATTTGTGACGTAACGTTTTTTTGGCAAGTGGCTTATGCATAAACATCCTGAATCTTTCAACAATTATATAATTACATAAATCGTTTGGTGACGAAAAAATCTGTCTTGAATTTATGCACTTTATGATTTTGACACGATTTAAGCTTTTAAGCAATGGTCAAGGTCGGGTCATGGATATTAAAAATATAAGTGCAAGTTATATTAGAATGTTTCAAACATTTTTCATATTCATTTTGATTTTGTGTGTGTATAAATATGTAAATATATATACACATACCAAAAATAATATTGTGTAAAAATATTTCATATCAGAGATGATTACAATATGTTGTGTATTTATTTTCGTTCACAAACAATAAACAATACATATGACATTGGTATCATAATCACAAATTGTTATTTTAGACATTGTTCATCAAATCGGGGGCTTAGGGTCATAAGGGCGAAACTACAAAAAATGCTGTTTTGTGTTAAGTACTAATCTGATATCCAAACAAAATATCCTGTTAGTGACAAAAAGATGAAACTCATATGATAAGTAGTTACCTAGATAAATTTGTGTGAAACTACAAATGAAGCGTTTTGCTTAAAGTCAGAAGAATAAATCACCTTTTACATCATTTTGTTAATTTACTTATGTAAGCGCAAGTTAGGGTCATATAGACGAAAGCGTAGTTTCATATTTTTGCCTCTAAAACATTTTATGCTCTATTAACTGTATTTTTTATTTTCTTTATTTGTTACCCTTAAAAGACAGTATTATTTTTTGAAAACTGTTTTATCATTTATCTCAAAACTGTGTTTTTGTAGTTTCGCCCTTATGACCCTTAACCCCCGAAATATATGTGAACACATCATGCACAAAACAGAAAAATAGGTTTATAATCATAGAATTAAGAATAGTCCAGAAGGAGCGTAGAATCATATTTGAATACATCAGAATGTGTCCGAGAATTCCCCACTTTGCCTCACTTTTGCCGCGCGTATTCGTGAAGTTGCCGCATAATGTTGCCAAATGGGAAAAATATATTCACAACACAATTGTAAGGTAAAAAAAAGCGATTTATTAATTTCTCTATAATTTGATTGTACACGCGGAAACATTGATTGACACAACATAGTAGATAAGTAAAGCGTCATTTAATTAGTGAACTTTAAACTTAAAAAATTAAACAAATTTTATTTTACATAAAACGGATATTTTTATATCATCTTAAATAATATTTAATGTTTTAAAGATAATGTCAGTCAACTGTCCGCCACAGCGTTGTTTAATCCGAGGTTCAACTTTCATTAGTTCTCATATTAGATGAGCAAAGAAGGGTAAAAATATTACTACCCTGGCAACACTAACGAAATGTCCATTTTGTTTTCTTCGACAATCTGACAGATATAAAAATGATTCAATTTTTAAGTAATGCATTTGCTACTTGTACATTATTTTGCTAACTACGCATGATATGTGATTCCATTCTGTTTCTTTACGATCTCAAAAGTATTTTTACACTTTAAAACGACACAACACGCCATAGTTGAATTAAAATCGAGAGTTGCGTACTGAGCGACGTCTACAAAGAAACTAATGGGTCAAAACGTAATACTACTTTTTTATGAGTATTTTAGTCGCCTTCTGTTTAATGCGCGTATGCGGTTTCTGGACTATTCTTAATTCTATGTTTGTAGTAATTATTTTTTTTAATTGACTAAAATCGTTGAACAAAATGTTTTGTGAAAAAAATAAACATACGTATAAAAATTAAATAAAAATTGTAAGTGCACTAATAAACCCGTAGAATCATTGCATTTCATGAAAAAAAAACAAGAAACATAAATCAGTCGTTTTAAATACGGTTTTATAAAAGACCTGCTAGAGAAAAGCATTCATGTTATAAAATCTATCACGTTATTCTTCTCTCTATTCTTTATAGGCATTTTAAGGGTAATCTCCTCAACAGAATCCCTCTTTTTTCCTATTTTATCCGAATCTTTTCTTATCCTTTCATCCCTCCTAACGCTCTGGGAACGTAATTTTTTTAATTTAATTTAACCATCTTGTATGTTGTTCTTTAAATATTATTATTTACCCGTACATTTTTTTATAAATTAACTGTTGTTTTTCCAAATAAAAAAATTCAAACTAATTCATTCAGTGTATATAGAAAAAATAATAAATCTATAAGATACAATTTTGCAGCAATTTAAAAATAAAACTAATTTAAAAATATTATATTATTCATATTTAAAGCATTAACTTTATGGTCAAACATTTTACAAAAGCATAATTCCCTCATTGTTCTCAAACTAAGAACTAGATAGACCTAGCGCTATCACTACAATAGAGAAAAAAATAAAAACAATAATTGACCTTTATCGATAAGGGAAACCTTTACAGGGCTTCGATTACAATCGGAAGTCAACACTTATCTTTAATTTAATCTACAAAGTAAAATTAAGTTTTCTGTATGAAAAAGCAGCATACGCGTACAATTTTTTTTCTAAACATGTTCAATTATAGGTTACCGACGAAAATACTTTAAATGTTAATGCAAATATATTCATTTTCATACACAAATATCGGTTTTTCTTTAAAACCCGTCAAAGATAACTCTGTTAACTTCCCATTGTAATTGGGGTCCTGAGATTTTCAAGAACTGTGGTGCTCGGGTTTTTGGACAAGGTACAACGCCCTTGAAAACCCAATATGATTTCGTTATTTATTGATTATTATGACAACTAACATGTACATATTTATTAAGTATTAAAATATGCTTATCGTACTTGTGGGAGATATGGTGAGTGGTGATAGCGAGGTGGTCCATTGTCATTTGAGAGAATGTAAAAATAATTGAGCCAATGATTGTGGATCGCCTTGCTGTCGCTTCTTGCTGTGTTGCCTACGGGGGCAATGGCACACACATACAACTTTTATCTATATTAGTTCGGATTTACTTACATAGATATATGCAATGAAAACAAACATGTGAAAATTTACATATCACTTTAAATTGTACTACTGGGGATTATAGATAAATTATAATATTAAATGTATATTATAATATTGTGTGCTATGTGATTGTAATTTTTTTAAATGCCAAATGTCAAAAAAAAGATTATTATTAATTTTCACAAATATTTAACTGGTTGATTGTTGGTTGACATTTTTTTCAAAAACTTTTTATGCTCCCTGCTGAGTCATTTATCATCAAATACAAATTACTATCAAATTTATACAATAAAAAAAATACTTCAAAAATATTCCCTTTTCGAAAATGTTTTCTGTCTGTTGCAACAAATGAAAAAAAATACAAGCATTCATTTTTTTAAATAAACTGTTTGGTAAAATTAAAAATATTGGTTAGAAATTGATTTATGCACGAATGTCTTATTTAATTTAATGTTGTGCATAGAATGGCAAAAATCACGATTGCAGAAAATGGACAAATTTACAAGCAAGGAACACTTTCTTATAATAGATAATTAATCTGGTTATAGCAATTACATTGACATTAGCAATAAAACATAAAATTTCAAATTTGACATAATAATATTCAAATATAATAATTATAATTATTAAATTTAAAATATTTAAAAAAAAATATCGTGCTTTAATTAAAGTTTTTCAAGTATACCTATCGTGTATGGACGAGACATAAGATAATTCAAACCGACGCAACGTTATTTTAAAGCGATAAAAAAAACGGTTGAATTAAGATCGTGAGATAGGATTCTGTTTTTGATTTTACCTATAAACGACACATGTGAACAAAATTAATGTAAGAGAAATACAACGCATTTTTATATTTAAAAAAAAATTGGTTTTATGTAGGTACTGCAACAAAAAGAATTCTAGTGTTATAACAGTATGAATATGTATAATATTGACTATAATTATGGCGGTCTTCTGGTAGTGCGCACGACGAACGTACTCGAAAATTAGCAAATATTTTTGAGAATTGTTAGATGGCCACTCCATTCTATTAAATAAATAACGGCTGTAAAATGTTTGAAATGGAAATAGAAAATGAAATATATTTTATGAAGTACGATATTTTATTTTCTATGTTAATGTTCGGATCATATATAAATCTGAACGAGACTAAAAATGTGCTTCAATTTTCTAATTATGTGTCTAATAATGTAAAAATACCTTTTGGTGTATATAAATACTCTTTCCTGAGCCTTTGATTAGTACAACAAATATGAAATAAACCTATTTTATTTTTAAATGTCAAGTAGATAAGCATTTACACATTACATCGTGGTGTGGTTACTTTGAGCAGAAACGAAAAGTTCAAGGATATACCAACAAGAGAACATAAAAGTTCACAATCCATTTTCATTTAATGTTATTAAAAGTTAATATAAGTTCTTGAACTTAATAAAAAAATAATAACTGATGATAATATATCTAGACGAGCAATATAATTCCTCAATTTGTTAAATGAATTATATAGTTAATTTTGTATTAATTGCTTTTTCTCCTTTTTTCAGATGAATTATTCTCCGACCGATGAAAAGTCGAAAAAATCTTGGGGACAACGATTAAAACTAAGCCCCGGTGGTAGTAGCGGGAGTCAGGCGTCAAGTGGATATGGAGGCCCCGGGAGTCCTGGCGGTCCCGGAGGATCTTCTCTATCCAAGTCGATGAAGTATGCGGACGCTTGGCTCTACGGTACAGTGAGGGCGCAGGCCAACCCCGGGCGCCCGGGACTGTATCTCCAGTATGCCAAACCGGCTTCCCCATTACTCATCAGTGCATCGCCGAACCCAGTGCAAAACTATGCGGTTGTCGTTTGTTCTTGTCCCGAATACATTAACGGCACCAAGAAAGGAAGTACAAAAAAGGTCAGCATTTGTAAAAAATGCAAAGGATCACGATTGCCGCTCGGAGTTCCAATGAATGGTACCGTGAGAGGTCAAGTGATGGGTGGAACGGTTAGAGGACCGCAAACGCCTGTGCGGACTTCGGGCGGGACCTTGAGAGCTGGTACTGTGAAATTGACACCTACGTCCAAATCGAGGCCGACTATTTTAAGCTTAACTTCTCAAAATCAAACCTCTGACCCGTATGACCTAATGCGGAGAACGAGATTAACGTCACCGCTCGAATCGGCCCATGTAGGCAGCCAGTTTACCGCTTCCAGAAGCCGAGCGAAAAGTATATCTCCCGTTAGAAACAGAGGCAGGCGGCGGAGTCCCAGTGGTGATACACTCAAAGGGAGGAGTAAGAGTGTAAACAGAAGTAAAGATTTATGGTACGAAGATATTCAAAATATTGACAATGACGTCAATAATAGACGATCTATTTTGGAATGTGACGTGAATCCTTACGACTTGATGCAAAAAATGAAAATGGAAAAATTGCGATCTGTCAAAAATGACGACGAAGACGATGTTTTTGCAGATTTTGAAAACGACGAAACTTTTACATTGAGAAAATTGCAAAAAAATTTGAGAGAGAGTAAAAAGGGTTCTAAACACAATGGACCATATTCTAGTGTTCAAGCAATTGGAGGACAGAGGATAAGAATATTTGGTCAGTCTTCTACACCTAGTGTTAACGACGAGTTTGTTTATGACGATGTTCAAGTCGACGGTCAAACGAATTTGTTAACTGACAAAAATATGCACTCTCTATCATATTCTCAAGAAACAATGAGCAACCACACACATGAAACAGAAATATCTAAGAATTATGGCGCGAATATTGATCATAAAAGTGCATCGTCAGTACTAACGAAAACTGGAAGTGCATCTCCCAGGCGACCACCTCGGAGGAGTAAAACGGAAACATCGGAAGAGGAAAGCGAGAGCGACCGTAAGGAGAGCGGACAAAAAATTGTTACCAAACAATCGGCCGTGAATAATTTATCCGGTGCTTTTGTCGCGAACCGGTCTCTCGGCGCAGACTCCGCGATCAAGTCCATATTGAAGAAGCCGCGAGCGGGCAGACCGGTCCCCGTGGCGGAGCCCCCGCGCCCCGCCAGCCCCGACGGGAGGCTTTCTGGGTCGCACTTTTACTTGCCGACGCCCCCGGCCAACAAATCCCCGACAACAATACAAAGCGCCGTTCTCCAGCGCAAGAAAGTCCAGTTCCTCGTCGAAAACGAAATCGTTTCGTCATCGGAACAAGATCTTGTCATAGAAACGACAACCCTTAAATCTGATCACATTACGTTGGACAGATCGAATGTACTCAACGAGGTAACAATATTTGTTAATAACGATAAATCAAATAAACGGCCCGGTGAAGAAGACGCTCGAAAAACATTTGAAAATGGAAGTTGTAACTTAATAAATTCTGCAACTTCAAGAGTCAACATCAACCGTAATAATTTCGTTACTTCTAAGGAAACAAGATATAAACATAAAAAAATTGAAGAGGGACATGCCGAGAAATCTCTTGAAGAATCTCAATCTTCTGGAGGTGACATACGTGTAAGAATACACTCCCAAGAGACCAACGACATTTCAAATTCTTCGCGGGACGTAAATACGACAAACAAAGAAGCAAGAGGCGATGAAAACGGTAAGATTTTTTTATCTTTATTTTATTTTATTAATTTTTCACGCCCATAGGCTTTTACATACATGAAAGTTATATAAAATATGAGTATATTATAAACAAAATTAAATTTAAAAAATACAATATAACGCAACAAAAGATAGAACAGTGTTTAGAAGTAAAGTTGGTATTAAAAAAAGAACATTAGTAGATAAACAACATTTAAAAAAAAATACAATATAAAGAAATAAAAGATAGGAACAGTGTTAAAAAGTAAAGTTGGTATAAAAATAATAATAAAAAGATGAGTGTATTAACAACACAAATTTAAAAAAATACAATTTAAAGATACAATACAATACAATACAATATAAATCTTCTTTTACTATTAACAAATAATTAAAAATCGTTTGATTAACTTTGTAACCATTTGGGTTAAATACTTTTATTTATTAATATTGTACAGTGTGTTCTTTACTCTTACTCCAATTTGAGGCATTCGGAAGATGCTAACGTTTAAAATTCTTTGTCAGCAAATGCTAACTTTTGAAGTATATTTTTCTATTAAACTGATTTCAATGTATACGTACACTATGCGAAAAATAATCACAGTTTTACCGAAAATGATAACCATTTTACTTTGAGAGCAACCATTTGTGCAAAGTTACGAATTAAAGTTTTCTAAACTAAAATTTAACTTCTGAAAACCCGAGTAGATACGTTTTAGCTGTTTCTAAAATTGTTTGGTAAGAATTTTTCACTGTCAATAGAAAAGTTTATATTGTTCGTAAATTTCAATGGTTTTTAGATAATTTAAATAACTATAAGCTTGCGGCGAGTCCACTCACGCATTAAATAGAAAATAAGTACATATTAAAATCTCAGTGACAATTACTGGCTTAAAAGTCAACAAAATATTTAAAAAAATAAAAATAATAAACAATCACTCCGGAAGTGATAGTACAATGATTTTTGATTAAGTCCATTAACTGATCTTTTCTAACGACCGTCCAATTAAAACGTGGCACACTTGGGCTATTCTCCGCGGAAATCTCAAAACGCCCGCGGCCTTAGAAGTGTTTCAACCATTCATATTTTTGCAAAATATCACGGAATTAACAAATAGCGACTCGGTACTGCAAGAAATACACACTCGTATGGAAATATACAGTGTTTTGTACGGTTTGTGAAACCAGGGCGCAATTGTTGCAATATCTGACGCAGTCACGACGCTGACGGTTCTCGCTTCGAGTCGCGCCCGCGCCCGCGGAGTAAAGAAATAACATTACAACAGATTATTGTGTTACAACATGCGCAACTATTATCTTAGACAGAATTGGATGTGAAAACATTTTGCCGAATAAATAATTTATATTTGTTCCGTCTAAGGCTGAATTTTTTGTTGTTGTAAATTGAATGCACGTGCATATCTGTAAAATAAATTGTTAAACTCAACAAAACAAACTTCTTAAAGAAACTTTTGACGAAATTATCTTTAAAGTAAAATCATCGTTTTTTAAAATACCTAAATCCCATTTAGGCTCATGAAATCAAAACTTTTGCGATTTATAAATATTGTACAGTAAATGCATAGTTTGTGTTGGTATTGTCCTCTCCGTGGTCAAACGTACAGCGCGTTGTACCACGCAAGAGGCCTATGGTTTGATTCCCTATACGCTTGAAATGAAACATTTTCTTTTAAATGCAGAAGGGTCTTGCCTTTATGTGAAAAAAAATATATATACGATGCGGTTGATGTACCAATGCAGTGCCCCATGCACCATCCGTTGTGAAAAGGGTATGATAATGATGCTTGTATTAATAATCTTAATATGTCTGCAAATAATAGAATATGGTTATTGAATATTTTTTCTAAACCCCTTAACATCATAATACACCGCTAACAAAACAGTTTTTTAATTATACATGATATAATTTGTACTTCAAAGGAATTTAATTAAATTAAATGTTCAAGAAACAAGATTTTGTGATGAAACGATTTCCAAAACAAAATATTTTTTGAAACAAATGAGGAAATTTCAATATGCATAGATGTTTTAATGTAAAAAAATTGTTTTAAAAGAATAAATAAACAAAGGTATATATTGAAATAGCACATTTCAAACTACTGATTAAAATACAGTAGACTTCAGACTTTTGTTTGAACTTAAAAAGGCATTTTTTCGACGAAATTGGACTTCGATATACGGCTTAGTGTATAATTTCTGCATTTTTAACTTCACAGCGGCAAAAAGGTACAGATATGACGATATAAACAATACAATTAATATTTTACGAAGTTTCATACTAAACAAATATTCATCAGATTCAATGTTTCATTATGGTTGATAATTATTATTATTATAGAGAGAGAGCCCCTTCTTTACAGTACACTATAAAATCAATATGATGTAATTAAGAGCGAACTTTACCTAACCATTACATTCTAAAATGCATCGCTATGGATATTAATTACAACAGCCTACGGTATGATAGGTCCGTCCTTCCCCCTAGTACAATATCTATCAATAGTCTGCAATACTAGGATAATGTATACAAAATGTGAACTTTAACGATATCGCGTTATGCTATCCTGGTACAAATGTTGGTATTACCATAATATGAAACAACTATTACTTAATTGGAAAATTATCTATTATTCGCTACCCGAATAATTGATTTGAAATTATGCCGTTTCAAATTATTATGATGGAAGTTTTATTATTAAAATGCATTGTCCTAATTACATTTTTTCTTCACTTGTATTAGTATATGATCAATTTACTATTCAGCAGGCATTGTAACGTATTTGAAACGGTAAAGAAAAAATAAGTTAAGTTCAAATATCAGATATCGAGTCATTGTTGATTTTGACAATATATGTAGCGTAGCTACTATAAAGTAATGGGAAACCACAAACTTATGACAAAATTTTTGTGAAACCGTAGTGTAATTATTTTTGCAGCAAAGGGTACATATATCATAGTATGACAAAACCTGCATATAAATAAAAATAACTTTTAAATTTAATAATAACTATGGCAAAATATAATTACCAACTGCTTTTTTCCTATGTAACTTGGAATATTATAGGTACAAGTTGAGTTACGTAGGTGCAATAAAAAAAGCCAAAAGGGAGTACCCATTAAAAAAAATAGTTAATGGGTGAAGTTCAAGAATTTTCACTTCTTATTTTACTGTTTGCATCAATTGAAGTATGGATAATGGATTATAACATATGTTATAATACTAAAAATCATTATTTCTCTTCTTATTCGATTGCTCTTGACAGAGCAGTCGTGGTCACATTGGAAGAAAGCACGTCGTGTCGGCGTCGTTAGGATCTGCCTCCATCCACCCAGTCTTTAGCGCTTCTAAAGGTCTCGTGAAGAGAGACGCCATGCTCCAGTCGCTTCTGTGACCAAGTCTGTTCATCGCAAGACTTCTTCTGCGCGCGAGATCGAGTTTCCTGTGCACGTCTTTGCATAACGTTTTTTCACGTTGTCTTTTCACTTTGTGACTGTTCAATACCCGATTTTTGCAATATAGAACCATTGGGCTTATGGGCCTTTCATGGTATCCGCAACATTTTACGCCAGTACCACATTTTGAACTGCCCTATCTTTATGTGTTCTCTTTCTTTCCGTGTTCACATTTCTGTGGTGTACTAGAACATAGGAAAACTTAAATTTAGACCGTTTTTTTATTTTTGTAGACTTCGTGATATTTGTAGCCAAACTCTTATCAACATCTCCATCGCATAGTGAGCCATATTATTTTTTCTCTCGATTATTGTGATTTAAACAGTTCGTGATTTATTTCATTTCATTTTTTTTTTTGCACCACAACAGGCCAGGAGGCCCAATTACAGTTGTGAATTATATTACAGAACAACCAGGCTTGAGAAAAATCACATTTTTAATTTCTGTGTTCTCACCGGGAATCGAACCCGGAACCTTCCGTGCGTGAGTCAAGCGTCTTGACCACTACACCACGGAGGCCGCCATGTTGTAATAACAACTATGAATATCGACTGATAATCGTGAAAGGAGTTTTAAATTGAAAACAATATGTCAAATTAAACTATAAATAAACGCCACTATGTAGCACTGAATTAAACTGAACTGAAAAAAACTTGCCATATATCTACTTTAAATTAAGGTCCCATTATTTATATCATTTTTGCTGAGCTGTGTAACTTTAATTTTGCAAAATTGAAAACGGGGAACTAAATCCTAACCACCTTTGCACTTCTAAGATGCAAGATATGTTGGGGTGTTTCATTTTTTAAAAATGGTGCTTCAGAAGTTATCCAGAGAAATAAATATAAAAAACAAAATAAAAAGTCCATTGTAGTATATACATTTTTTACGATAAATTAAGAAGTAAAATTATATGAAACATTTGAATGTTGGATTGTGTGAATAAAGAGAGAAAAAGAATAATCATAAACAAATATAAAAGAAAACTAATTGAAAACTAATTTGAAACTTTTGATTTAAATACGATTAGAGAAACGAGATAAGGGCATTAATTTAAGAAATAAGTTTTTTTGTAGTTTTATTACTTTTTTATTTATTGGTGATATTATATATTCTTTTTTTTACAATAAATGTTGAAAAATGCCTTATCACGTAGCAAAAAATCCTACAAAGGCATAGTCTGTGTGTGGGTATATATTTGAAAAAACAATATTAAAGGCTACTAGAAGAACACGAGAGACATTAAAATTGACAAAAAGTGCTAATATTTCAAAACAATCGTTTGATGATATAAACAAAAAATATATTTCAAAGTGTCTATTTAATCACACATAATTTGTTATAATAAATGTGTTTGTTCGAGTTGTAATTATTCTCAATTTTATCTTGCCGTGAAATACACCAGAATGTCACATAATATTTGCACCGTGCTACTTTTCTTCGAGCGAGTTATGTTAAATGAATTTAATTGACACAACAGGTTTTCGTAGGCGTCAATTTATAAATAACAGTTTTTATTCAGACACGTAATGCACAAAAACACAGCTGAGCGATTTACATGCATTGCCCTCAATTCGACTTTATTTCATTTTTAATAATGGCCAGTTACGATAAACAAATCCTCATATTTTATATTTTTTACAAAGTCGAAATGAAATTATCCATATTTTTACTATATTGTATTTAAGGCTTTATAAAAAGTGTATTTTTAAGTTAACTGGAATAAATTATTATTATTTGATACCCAGAAATAATATACAGCTATCTTTCATATTTGTATGCATTTTAAATGCCTTGCCCAGTATTTTAACTAAACTCCAATAAATTATATTTTATATTAAAAAAAATATTAAACAGTAATTATATTATACAATACTTTTTTTTTACACAAACTAAACAAACAAATAAAAACTCTTTTAAGTATGTAGTAAGTGATAAATCTATAACTTAGGGAGATAAGGTCGTTAACATCATACGCTACGAGTACGATGTTACCATAGTGGTAGAATCAAAAGACACGTTATCCCTTTACTGGCCACATTTCTGTATATAGTGCAAATATTGTGCTCGATACAAATTTTAAGCAAATACATGTGAAATCATTCGTGTGAGAAAGATATATATTTGCACATAAATTCTGAATTTATATTTGTTTTTGTATCACTAGTTACCGTAACTACGACACTGCTATCAGAGTTATTATTTTTTATTTTAAAATTGTGAAAAAAATTGAAATTTATCAATTATTGTGATATATTATTAAATACAAATTCATAAATAATGGATAATTTTTTTACTGTTTTACATTTTGGTCCCACGGCAGATCTATGGAGCCTTATCTTCTTATGCCATAAATTATAGTATAATTTTCTCTGGGAAGCGAAAAAATAAGTCATCTTCAGCAACGTTAACAGCACCATTTTTTAATGCCACAAACCTTTCTTCGCTTAAGATGATTTACTCTCACTTATGTTTTCTGTCAGTCATCCTTGCAAACTTTCTATCTGGTAATATTCTCATGAGCCGTACTAGTATGAATGAGTTACACCTAATTCATATTTGAACCACTAACTTTGTGATTTATCATGTTTCATAATATACAGAATGTGCTCACTTTATTAAAGGTGGTATAAATTGTATTTTTTTAATCCAGAAAAGTGTCTAATAGTGCCGAGTCCATTCCACCATATAAAGTATTGAAAGAACCTTTTTTTTTATTTAAAAAAAAACTACACGAGACAATCATGAAAAATAAGAAAAAAAATGTATTGAAAGAAATTGTAACCTTAAAACAAAACAAAAATAATTAACTAGTAGGGAAGTATAACAAAAAAGTTAAATGGATTAACGATAAAATAAAATAAATTCCATAATATGTCTTTATGCGGGCTCAGCATTTGCAGCCACTGCTCGAACAGGAGTGAGTGAATTTACCTGACTGTGGCTTCCTATAGGCTCCAGGTTCTTTGTCGTAGTAGGACAGCAAAGGAGTTTACCCGTCCAGCTGTATTGGAGGCACTGTAGTACCTAGGGAGTACAAACACTTGTAAATGCTTTTTTATAAGTGATCCTTAATTTCTTTTACGCTCCTTGCATATAATTGTTCTATAATTTCACTGTGTACATTGAGATCAAATACGATGTAAATAAGATTGTCTTCACTTTGTTACCGCACTTAAATAAGCGTCATGCTTGCATATAGGATTAGAATATACTCTTTTAATAATTTGTAAATAACTTTTGTTTGGATTGTACCAAAATTATATGTTAAACTGTTTTGCATATTTGAAAAACCTTCCCACAGTTTTATATAAGCAAAACAGGAAATTTATTACACCGAAGTGAAAAATACTGACCATTTTCTACAAGAAGATACTAGACATTTGATCATGCATCGTAAATCGACGTTCAAGATTTTGCTTATATTTTTTCTAAAATATTTTTGCTTTCAACAAATTGTGTTGGTTTTAATTTCAATTGTAATTAAATATACATGAACAAATGATTTTGTTTAAAATTTTTGAAGGCTGCATGCGAAAAATGCCGTTTTGATTTATCTTTTTAAACATTTTCGGCAATGAGAATATTATGGACATTTGCTTGATTTTGCTTTCTTAACATTGAGACAATTCTCATGCACGCACGCTGATTATTCTACAATTTTAACCTGTTCATAATCGGATAAAATGTCATATTTCTGATGTAATATATATTAAAACTGAATGTTTCATCATGTTATACGTCGTGATTTTATCAGAAATCTTCTTAACTAAGAAAATCGACTCATTGAAAATATATCATTGGTTGGTTTAAGTTTTCATTTAACGCACTTAAAGACGTTGTTTAGTAGAGAAAAGAAGTAGCAATGTTTTTTTTTTTAATAAAACAATGACGTAAAGAAAAGAAAAATGCAATGTTGAAATAAAAAACAGTTTCAATATATTATAAAAAATGTAAGAAAAATCAATCGATTTTTTTTTTTTTATTTATTTATTTATTTAGTTCTATGTATTTACATAGTCTAATATATATTTACAACACAATATTTACATCTATACTTATTCTAACATTATTTATCACTATTATACACTTAAAATCCTAATTTATAATATTCACTGTTTCATATGTACATTTTCATTAATTATATTCACTATTTACACTATTTACTACCTAATATTTTTCACATATATACTTTTTACATTTAATTTTAAATATATTTACATTAATTTCATTTTTTATGCTTTCTGGCATTTCTTCAAACAGTTTTATTCCCTTGTACATAAGGCAGTTCTGGGACATTGCTTTTGATTTTTTTTCCAGTCTTATATTTTTAGATCCTCTTGTTGCATAGTTATGAAAGAACTCATTATTTTTTAGTTTATCTTGAAAATATCTCGGAACTATTCCTTTAATAATTTTGTTTATTTCATTGGCAACATTGAATTTGATTCTTTGATCAATTGTCATGATATCTAGAAGTTGAATCATTTTCTTAACATTTGTTCGTCTCCCACATCTTAATATTATCCTCATCGCTTTGTTTTGTATTATTTGGAGTCTTTTTAGATCTCCTTCATTACTTAAATATAAAATACTGGAGCAATAATCAATGTGGGGAACGATAATACTTTTAAATATCAGCAGAGAGGTTTTAATGTCTAATTTATTCCTTATCCTTCCTAACAGGGATACCTTCTTTGCGATTTTCTTACTCGTATAGTCTGCATTTTTTGAAAAAGATAATTTAGAGTCAATCCAAACTCCTAGATATTTTATGCTTTCAACATTCTCAAGAACTTCTCCATCTAATTCAACACTGTGATCACTGTTAAAACAGCGTTTCTTACCCATTATCATACATTTTGTTTTTCCTACATTTAGTTTTAGCTTATTTGCTTTAAGCCATTTGGAGACTGTTTTTAATTCTGCATTTATTTTCCTTATTGCTGAATCATATTCGTTATCAGCTACATAAATTAAGGTATCATCTGCAAAAAGTCGAACTTGGCAATCAGACAATGTTAAAGTCATATCATTTATGTACAAAATAAACAATAGTGGTCCCAGAACAGATCCTTGTGGAACTCCCAAATCATTTTTTTGTTGATCTGACGTTTCATTATTAACCTTTGTCATTTGCATGCGATTGTTGAGGTAATTTTCAAACCATTTTATTTCCGTGTTTTTAATACCAATATTTTTTAATTTTTTAATGATTATATTTCGGTCTATAGTTTCGAACGCTCTTTTAAAATCTAAAAACACTGCAACTACATATTTATTTTTATCGATGTTCTCTTTCCAGTCATCTATAACAATATTAAGGGCCATTTCACATGAATTTTTAAACCTCAATCCCGATTGTTGATCACATAAAATATTATTTACATCTAAAAATTTTGTAAGCTGCATCTTTACTACTTTTTCCAGAACTTGTTCATATTTTGGTAGAGTATTTATAGGTCTAAAATCATCACATTTTTTTGGTTGTTTTATTTTTGGTATGGGAACTACTGTAGATATCTTCCACTTCTCCGGAAAAACTCCTGTTTTAAGTGATTCATTAATTATTTCTACAAAAGTTTTTCCAATTACAGCAAAAGCATCACACATCAAATTTATGGTTATTCCATCGGGACTTGCCTTGGATGTCATAGATTTTAGAATAGCGAGTAATTTTTGTTCACATATTTCTTCAAAAGCAAAGTCATTATATAAATGCACATTATTATTTTGTTCTGCTTCTTCCACCGGAATACTCTCATTTATTTCAATTATGCTTTTTATATAGTAGGTGTTAAAACGATTTGCCAAGCTTCTGTCGTCTCCCAAGTCCTTTGGAAATTCTATATTTTCATCAATATTGGTAATTGGTTCACTTTTGATCATACCTTTAATATTTTTCCACAATCCTTTTGAGTTATTTTTGCTTTTTTCGATTTTTTTCGATTTTACAAACATTTGGTAAAAATCGACTATGTTAACCCGCTGCGCCTGGGTAGCGCACACTGTAATAGTAATATTTATTAACTGCTCATATTCATATGTACATAAAATGTACATGCACGATAATTTATCAAAATGTCATATCATGCGTACTATTAGACTGGGAACACTTTTACCTTTAGACTTGTGCGTGATATTTTATGATATGTGAAACGTGTACAATAATTATAAATTATGATTCATTTTTGGGTTCATACGCGCAAATTTAACGACATGATCAATCTTTAGCAATCTTTTCGTTCGTTTATAACAAGCACTACAATTTCACTAATCTTGATAACTAATGTTGATTTCCCGCTTGGAAAAATACTTACAGCAAACAACGTCATTTTTCGAATCGCATTTTCTTTATTTAGAAAACGCAGAAGACGTATTCGTTAATTAGTAAAAAAAATACAATTCACATATTACAACAGAGATGGAGAATGTTTGGCTAATTTAAATGGTCACTTTACACACTGCAATATCCACCATTCTGCCCATGTTTTAACGTCCATATTTCTTATATTCTTTGCTTTCCGTGTTTTCAAATTTAGCTCCAATCGCGATGCGGGTGGGATTAATCTGACTAAATTATTATAACTAGTAGGCAATCTGTTACTACTTGCACAAGTCAGTTTGATCAAAAACATTTTGAGTTTGTCCAAATTTTTATACGTGACTGGATTTCTGGATTCCCGGAGAGTGATAAAGAATATTGATAATTAAAAACAGGAGTAATAATAGTTCCAGATTTTTTTTTATTTCACATGGAAACGCGTTGAATTTTATTAAATCAATCTAAAAACATTGTATTATAATTAGCACTACACTAATAACGAAGTTTTTATTTTATTGTTATTTATTACAATTTTTTTCTAATTTTAATTCAATGTGGAAAATCAGTGGTTTTTACCTACTTTTTCAATTGTTAATAGATTATTAAAATATGACAAAAAATGTTTTTAAAAGTAGTTATGAATCGTATTATCAATGCATTGATTTTTTAATTTTGTGTTTTTAAAATTACTCCGCGTGTGACGTCTTAAGTTTTCTTTCCCCTCTTCTCTTAGATTGGTCAGTCGACTTAACGTTAACCGGAAATCTGTCATAACTCTTAACTCTTATCATTGGTTGATTTGAAAAAAACTAGTAACGTTGTTCAAAGTAGTTCATTTTAATTAAAATATATATTTTTTTATACATTAAAAAAAAATAGCCTTACGATTGAATGTTCTAATTATTTTTAATTCGCGTAGAAAATGTTTTTCAAATCCAATTTCCCATAGGGCTAAACTTCCTCATTACCCGTGTTTAAGCAGAATCGATACGGTTATGTGTATGAAATAGAACCAGAAGTCTAAAATAGTGTTTTTGACTCTAACCCTGAAGTAAAAATCCTTAGAGTAGTTATCGAGTCTTATTCTGGATCCTGGTTCTAAATCACACTCAGGATGGTATTCTTCGCTCCGCTCAGAAACGGAAATTTATCTTTGCTCTTCAAATAAATTATTTGAAAAAAAGTGCCCGTCAGAAGATGAATTTTTAATTACCGTATATTTTAGACCATAAAACGCATTTTTTTACCCTAAAAACTTAACCAAAAATTGGGGTGTGTCTTGTGGTCTTATGCGTCTTATTGTTTGCAAAATACGGTCATTAAAACTGAAAAGTCACTAAACTAAGTGCGTACCAAAAAATATTATATTTAATATTATCAATAAACGCTGTTCAGCAGCGGTGAAAGTAATTGGTCGAATATGTTCTTTCCCTTTTTAACTTACATGAAAATAATTAAGTTTTTGTTTAGTTGTAATGGAATTATTTTATCAAGAACAACATATATTTAGTTAAAACGAAAAAAAAATGTATGCAATTTTTTGAAAATTAATTATTTGGGCCCATTGGGCTTTTACGTAGAATTTAATTACATAAAAAATGAATAAATATATAACACAAAAAGAAAAACATTATAAAGAAATAAAAGAAAGTATGATATCATATTTAGAAATATAGTAGGCATAGAAAAATATAAGGAAAAAAAGCTCTCTTAAATAAGATAATATTGTATAAGATACTATAAAAAGAAAAAGTAAGAAAAACTTACAAAAAGAAATAAAGATTAAAAGTTTAAAACACCTAGGTACGCAATATTTTAATGTAAAATTAAACATATAATTAATTTCTGTTTGGCAGGGAACATAGTTTTTATTAATTTACAAGGCTTATGTAAAAAACATCCATCGATGTCGTTAGCGTATTGTTTGTTACACAAACAGAACCATGCATTATCTTACGACTTTATTATTCTGAATGTGCGATATATCAGTTCTCGTGACATTATGACTCTGAACCCACGATGTGGCGGCCATGGAGCTTCGTGGTTAAGCGGGTAACGAATTGCCAACACGCGAACTGTCTCTGGGTTCAATTCCGTGACCTCCCAAGTGAGCGAGGATTTGTAGTTTCTAAAGCAATTATTCGTACACACTGACTTCGTAAGTGTGAATATTACATATCACGAAAATAAGACACATCTTTGAAACTTGAAGATTTCCACGACTTTAGCTTTGCCCGCATTCTGCGCGTGCAATAAAGATTGTTAACATAATAATGATGAAAGTTGGCTTATTATAAGATATTCAAGTAAAATAAATCGAAAAAGAAATCTATGATTCATAATGAATTGTAGAATTTTTAGGTTATGATGATATTATGTGCTCAAACACAAAGAACAAAATAATACATTAAAACCAGTGTCTACTATTCTATGCAAGTTCAGAATAAAAATTTGTTTCTTTTTTATGTTTATAAGGTGCGGTAATTAAATTACAATTACCTTCCTTATTAGGTCAGTATCTTTTCCAAATTTCAATTGAAAAGTGCCATTTAACAACCATATAATTGTAAGTGGAATGATTTATTTAAAAATTAGCAAAAAAATGATTTGATACATTGATATTGTACTTTGAACTTTGAAAACATAATAATTACAATAATACAATTACATTATGTAATTTGTTTTACCGCATTTCGAGTTTCACGATACGAGTGTCACTGTGTCACTTTCAGGCAAAATTGCTAGAAACTAGACACCAAGCCGCAAAGCTGGTGATGCACCAAATTAAATTTAATGATTTATTTACGGACGTATTAAGTCCATTTAACAACGATAAATACATTTCTTGATAATATATACAGGTACAATTGAAATAAAATACATCTAAAAAAATGAAAGCTAGGATAAAAATTAAATAATTGTTACCACCGCAAGACAAAACCTGGTCTTTCTTCGTGATTGTTTAAATCTAGAAATACTCGCACCAAAAAAGTCCAGATCTTATCTTGAGTTTACAATGCGGCACAGTTGGTACATTGGTGTGCTGTGTGCACAGTTTGTGCAGTGCTATGTTAATTGTCCTCTCTAAGCGTCATTTCATTTAAAAATATACAAAAATAAGAAAGAGCGGCTGAAAAGATTAAGGATGCGAATGTTGATGGATGCAGAAAACAAAAAAAAACCGAGAAAAAATTAATGTGATAGAATTCAACAAATTGATTAATTCATTAATTCAAATTTCAAAAGGCAGAAGTGTAAAAATAAAAATATTCTTGCGAAAAAACGGTCAAATAGTCGGTTGTTTAACGTTACTTCATTATTATTTGTAAATCGGTAGTAAAAAACGATTTTGTTTTTTTGTATCTATTAAAAATTAAAATGGTAAAATAAAAATAAAGAAATATCGTTGTACGCGAATCAGCGGAAAGCGCGGTAGCAGCACTTCTCAGTGTGTACTTAATATGTTTTCTATAGCGTGAGAATTAATTGCTTTCGTTAGATACCAGTCATGTTCATAGATACATAGATGAACATGTGACGTCTCTACGTGATTATGAATAACGATGAAAGCCTCTGTACCAAGCGAAACAGGATTTTTCTCAAGAATGTTACAATCTGTAGGGGATAAAAACACTTTCAAAATCTATTTTATATCATATTTAAAAGTATTAGTTTTTACATCAATACTAACTTATTATTATTTTATTTGGAAAACCTTAAATTAAAGCACACGTCTTTTGTGTTAAGAATTAAAGAGTTGTCTTGCACAAAAAACATAAAAATATTTATTTAAAAAAGGGTTCCCACTTAGAACGTTTTCAGAGTAATATAATTATGAGCAAGTATGAGGAGTTAGTTTTCGTGAATAAATATATGAAAAAATACAAGTACGCAGCTAATCATCCACTTTTAATTTTTTACTTCTTTATATCAATATTAATAAAGCGGATTTGTCAAATGGCCAAGATAGTAGTTAATTGCAATTGATAGAATAAAAAACGTCATAATTTTTATTGTGTGGTGACTATTCACATTTTTTTCTTAACATTTTGCGTCACCCGTTAATGAAACTTTTGGAAAATAGAAAGGTAATCATTTACTTTGGAATGGTAAAATAAGGGTAGATTTGTTGAGAGGAATTTCCTACAAACTCATACTCAACTAAAGGAACTGTTTGTGATTTTACCGCGAAGAATTAACGACCACATCTACCATTATTCCAAAGGCTGCTCGTGATTTACCGCCTATTATTTAAACTATATCGCCAGTGTTTACATAATGAAACTCGAAGCTACAACCATCGTCCGTTTTTTAAAGCTCCGTGTAAAAAACAGAACTTTTATTAAGACACTTAAATATTTATTGCAAGCGCTGATACTCTTACACATGATTTTATGAGAGGTTGTCAATAAAACATTTGCGTTATTTGTTATTACTCTGCAAAGTAAAGTCGAGGCCCAGTTAGTATAGAAACGGACTTCACCACGACCAGAGTATGAAAATATTAATTTTGAACATTGACGCTTAAAACGCTAAGTATTCCAATTTTATCAAAAATATATTTTGATATTGAACAAACAGAATTCAAAGAATCTTCCGAAAATATCCCAATCGAAACTGAATTCTAATTTGTATCTTGCAATTAATTGTAGTAAGTTGCGAGTAAGCTTGCGAAATGGCTTAAAATAATGTCTTACAAAATAATAAATAATGTAAACATGCGTACGTATATACATATAAATATATTTATTGATTCAAAATTACACTCTCCATTTAATAAAAGTGAATTTATTAAGGCTTTTTAGGCTGCGCCCGCGTCAAGCCATTATAATTATCAAAAAAAAAATACCCAGTAAAATTAATTAGATTTAAATTTAATAACATGTGATTCAATATATTTACAATCCAGAAAAAAAGGTTTAAGTAATAAATGGTAAAATTGGAATTTTGGAATTCTTTGGAAAGAATACAATTTAAAAAAGATAATCAGACATAAATATTTAAATGTAAATTATAAATTATATAAATTTAGATTCATACATAATCAAATATACAAAATAACCATATTATTGAAATCAACAAAATAAAAGAATAATAGTAAAATATAGTAGTCAACAATAAATAAAAAATAAAGTCCTCATAAATAAAGGTTTCAGCTCTTTAACTTAACAAACATCAACAGATGGAAGAATTTAAAGAATATAGGTGTTCAAATATAGGCAGAATGGTGGATGTTACACAGTGTGTAAAGTGGCCACTTAAACCAGCCATTGACAGGTCAAACGCCCTGTAGATGTGTAGACTTCTATATTACCTTCTCTTAAATGTTCTTCATCTCTTTTGTAATATGTTAAATAAAGTAGTGTTGAAAAAAATAATTATATCATTGAAATCAATAGAAAAATAATATATATCTATAAACATAATTGAAATGATAATTGAGATATGGTTTTTCACTCTACACTAAGAAATAGGAGTAATAAATAATATGCCAAATATGATTAATTACTAAATTAAATAATACAAAAATACATTATGAGGAAAACATGTACATATGTATTTACATTTTTTTGCACCACAACAGGCCAGGAGGCCTGGTGAATTACATCACAGAGCACCCAGGCTTGAAAAAAAACACATTTTAATTTTTGTGTTCTCACTGGGAATCGAACCCGGAACCTTCCGTGCGTGAGTCAAGCGTCTTGACCACTACACCATGAAAGCCACCGTATACATATTTATTCACACACACATATATATATATATACTGGAACCTCTTTATACACGAGTAATTCATTCTACACAGTACCGTGTAAAAAACATACTAAAAAAAGTATACTAAAAAATATTACGCATTGTTCAATTAAAATTTAATTTTCGAACCGTGTTATATCGAAATTTTACAGTATATTCAATGTAGTATGTTAATTATTTTTCGAGATGATATAATCAAATTAAAACTCGGTAACAATACTTATGAAATAATACCTGTTCAACATTTAAAATAAATTTCAAATATCCTTAGAAGTGCGTGCATTCTCGAATTTTTTCATTATTTGTAGGTTTCGAAAAACCCCACACCGAACAAACACTTTCCCGGTGGAACTCTATGGTTGACCCGAGCGTCACAAAACGCCGCCACTGACGCCATTATTGGTAATTGAGCGATTTTACAAGGCGAAATGTATACTCGCGCCACGAATGTCGATAAAAAACAAAAGTTACGTTTACCGCTTATTAAACGACAGAAATAACTACGATTTATCGATGTGAGTGCCATTGGGTCGAATACGTTTAAAGAGAGTGATAAAGATATTTTCCTTATGAAAGCTCTCATTAGTTTCTCAATTGAGTTCACCGTACGAAATTGTTAAAAATCATGCGTCTATCTTCCATAACAAGAACATCCATTTTTTGTAATTTCAATATTTTTTAAGTATCTATTTATCCTTTGAAAAGTTTCAATATTTAATTTGAAAGATTTTGTCTTTTCAATTTTGATGTAAAATATGTAAAATATAATGAATCAAGTCAACCGTTTACGTATCACTCGTATGAATTAATGATTTTAGTCCTCGATTTATTTTTTGGAATAAAATAATCCAGGCTGTGGGCCCGTAGCTAGTGTCGCGGACTCACGGATCATATGTCTGAGGTTTGAACCTACTCTACTACAATTAAATTCTCATTTTCTAATAGTGAGTTATTTACAACTTGTTAAAAATGTCCCCCAAAATAGAAATATTTTAGTAAATCACGAAAACGCGATTATTTGTTTTCCTTTAGAAAAAAAGTTTATTTTTATTAAAACCATGTAAATAAATAAATAAAATAAAACAATTTGAGTAAATAAATATATCAAGCCACAAAGAATTAAAAAACACAAAAAAGACAATGTATTTCGTTGTTAGTTTGTTAACAGATGAACTCAAAATTTCACTTTATTAGTATGTTCTTAGGCTAAAATAATGGTTTCACGCTATAAAATATCGCCATTGGAAATAAGCCCTCCGTAATAATTTATTACCATCTATCATTTTCATTTTGCTTAATAAGTAGAAAAACTGAAGCCATAACTAAATGGTTATTTTTTTGTTACAGGAACTATTACAAGAAATGGAGTTGTACTGCGAAGGAGCTTGTCCGAACGCCTTACACTGCATGGGTCTCCCGAGCCTCCTACCTTCCTCGACACTATGGCACTTCGGCCTCGCCCTCCTCGAGCGCACTCTAGACAGGCATTTGTCAGCACTCAAAGCCTTGTCGAAATAATCAACATCGATAAACCATCTCGTCCTAAGGATCGTCCTCCACCGCCACCAACCCCACCTTCTGATTTAGATTCTTCTCCTAATGTTAGTTCCTCTGCAATCAGAATAGTTTGCGAACCTGATATCAAATCACCTAATATCCGTATAAAACATTCAAACTCTGATTCTCATCTTCGTCCTCTTAATGATTCTGATAAAATTATATTTAACAGACGTCACACATCTGACGGAACTGACAGATCAGAATTCATTCTTGGAATTGAAAATAAAAGTTTGCTTCTTCCAGCACCACCACCAAGAATTAAAATAAAAGATGCGAGGTTATCAATACCCATTAAAAAGGAACCCAACTATGTTAAAACCCGATTTGTTAGGGATAAAAGTATTCTTGATGAAGTATCAGCAATGATAGCATTTGATGTAGATGATAAAGCTACAGTTCAAATATCAACTGAAAGTCCATCTCAAAATTTTCCTTCAACAGGTATTCATAAGATATCTATTACACAGAATGATGAGACTGACGATGAAAGTAAACAAAACAAAGAAAGCAATAGAAAAACTTCAATACTGATCAATGGTGATGCGTGTTATTCAACAGTAAACGTGAATAATGATACACCCCTTTATCAATCATCCGTCACTATAAACGATGCATCAAGTCCCACTGGGGGGACAAATATGGGTAACACAGTTACCATAAGTGTTTATTCAGAATCAGAAAATTTTAATTCTGAGATGAGTTCTCGTCACAGCAATCAAATTTATATAAACAATGATAGTTCCTACTCACCTAAAAAGGTAAATGATATTGACGCAAATGTATTGAAAGTTTCTAATCCAACAATTTCTTCGCCAAGTAAAACAATGGTTGTTGTTGACTATGAAATGATAAATTCAGAAAATTATTTATTACCTTTAAACGAACATATTGAATCGAATTCTAAAGATAATGAAGAATTAAAGCCAAATCATTCAGCAAATTCTAATAGTACTTTAGAAAAAACTTTAAGAGGAACAAGGTGCCATGAAAATAAATCTGATATGAACTCAACTTCCGAAGAAATAAGTGAGCTCTTGAAAGACCCAGTAGAAGCAGTAAAAAGAAATTTAGTCCCTCATGTTTGTGGTAAAGCAATAAGTGATATGGTTAATCCAATGATTGATAGTGAAATAAATAATCCCATTAAACATGAATCTGAATTGAAAAATCTAAATCGAATTAGCTTTGTTGCAAAACTTTTAGAAG
Organism: Micrasema longulum; assembly: GCF_059751315.1. Lineage (NCBI taxonomy): Eukaryota > Metazoa > Arthropoda > Insecta > Trichoptera > Brachycentridae > Micrasema > Micrasema longulum. The sequence goes on from NW_028278027.1 coordinate 482,203, forward strand.
ATCCTATGCTAGGTCATTTAGCAGAAGGTTTAGATAATGATCTTGTTGCAAAACTGATAGAAAATTCATTATTAAGATTAAAACAAACAAGAGAAAATTCTGACACTAAAGAAAACCAGGACGAAGAAGCAATGTCACGATTAATAGATGCATCGTTACTTAAACTACAAGAGGAACGGTTATCAAATGGAAAAAGTGAAGTTAAAAATGAAGAAAATAGTTCGTCATTAATATCGACAGAAGAAAACAAAAATAGTGCTGATATTTCTTCAACATCGAAAAACGAATCAACTTCCCAAAATAATTTACCTGGGAATACTTCCTGCTCACCTCCATACGAAAGTATGGAGTATGAAAGCGGAATGATTGGAGGAGCATCATCTGATGCTGAACCTCTTTCAGATTGTTACAATGCATCTGCTAGTGAATTATCAACAGAAGACGATAATTGCACTCGGTCTAAATTTTATCAAATGTTGGTCGACGCCACATTATCAGAAATAGAGATTTCTAATAACTTGGACGATGATCATCTTTATGAGTCAATAAGACTAAATGCTGATCCCATTTATGAGGAAATAGGAGATATGCCACCACCTTTACCTTTAAATCCTCCTCCTACATCATTATCAATGATGGATGAAGATAAAAAAAATATGACAAGGTCAATATTTGAAGGCGCTTCTAAATACGATATTTTATCATATTTAGTCGATGCAAAAGAAAGAGGAATCGTACCTGAAGACAGCTATACATTTAATTTTAACTCTTCAAATGACATCAGCGTTGAAGAAGAAGGAGACAGTCCTAAAGAACTAATTGATCACCAAAGACAAAGTTCAGATCTCAGTAGTAGAGTGAGCAATCTCTCCAACGGCTCTGATTCTAGTGAAGACAACTCACTTATAATAACGAATTTAGGAAATAATGAAAAAACTCCAGCATGTAAGAAATCCTCTGCGGAAATTGAGCGAAACGATTCTGGGGTTGGTTCGGAAACGAGCAAATGTTCTCGAAGTCGGTGGCAAGGGCATAATATTCCCCCAAGTTCGGTTTTAGACAATAACACGCCGATTCATTTATGTGAGGATTGCGATGGTGCAGTGGAGACTCAAGTTACAGATTCAGGTATGTTTTTAACAAACACAAGAATAACATCATTTAAATGTTTTATTTGTACTTCCGTATTTTTTTAGATGTTGAGTTGGTGATAAAATGTTTTTTTTTAGGGGTTATGTATGCTCCTCTCGTTTGCCGAAAATGTGGAAAGAAGCGTGCTGAGAGGAAAGAAATCATCACTGAGATTGTAGAGACCGAAGAAAAATACGGCAGAGACTTGCAGATTATTCTGGAAGAGTTCTACCAACCTATGTTGGTGGCTGGTTTACTGACTCAGGAGCAACTCTCGGCTATCTTCCTCAACGTGGAAGAGCTGCTAGAGAACAATCAAACCTTGGCAGAGAGATTAAGAGATGCGCTGGAAATTGCTGTAGAGCAAGGAGATGAGGTAAGCTGACTATCATGTTTTTCTTAAATCAATGATTTTGCGGTTACTTCACTTTTCAGTTAGTGGCGTTTATTAATTAACTAAAAATCACGATTACTTGATCTCACAAACCTAACTTTTACATGGATTCTAGTGATTTTATATAGCTGTAAGTAGTAAGTACAATTACTCTAAAGTGTTACAAAAATTGTTTCCTAATAAGTAAAAAAAAAAAATATTTTTAAAATTGTACTAAATAATATCCAATTTCATGATATAATAAATTAGGAGACCTGACAGACGTTGCCCTGCTCACACGTTGGCTTGTCTGCTATTAGCTGGTTCACCAAAGGTATTTTTTTTCGTTGATTTGTCGATAAACTTTATACTAAGGGACATTTGGCATCGATTTCGACTTTTCCATCGTTTCGTTTCATCGTTATATGATTTACCGTTACCCAAAGCAAAATAAAAAAAAATATAACCAGCCGCATATCAATATCACCAATTCTTCGGTAAACGTGATCAATTATTGATATTCAAATATTGAATTGAGTTGGCCCTTATCATAGCTGAATTCCAAAACATAAAATGAATATTTTAAAATTCAGAATTATTTTTGAAAATGTCATACTCTGTTCTTCTAACAACAGGGGTGCACTTAATTTATGATTGCGATTTTCAAAAATATATTGAATGTCAGTTAATATTTTTTTGGTATTACAAAAGATCCAGTAAAAAGAAAAAGATGGGTAGAAATTATAAGGAATTTAAGGAAATAATCTAATTGAAATCCACAAATATTGACTGCTGTAAAACATTTTTGGTATGTAGAAAATAACATGTTCCCATTTTTTTAGTAAATGTATTCCCGTGGAATGTTACCCTGGTAGGTCGATGAATAAAATATTTATGATCCTAATTTTTTTAAAGTAAAGATTGAAGATTTTAAGATTTACAAACATGCGCAGTGCAAAGCTCATTATTTTGCAAAAAAAGACAGGTAAATCGGTTAAGCCGTTTAGGGAGGGTTTAGTGACATAACAAGATATATTATGAATAACCGTTAGTTTTCTTTCATTATTATTATAGATTATATTCATATTTATTTCACCTTTTCCCTTAAAATATCCTGACGTCATTTTGAAACACGGAATGTTTATTACATCATAAATGCGTTTGAACCACGTTGAAACGTTGATGCTCAAAGTAAATAATGGAAAAACTCGTTTTGAGTTTTGCGTGGCCGCTATTTTTGCGGCTGTATCAATTATCGATTGCAGCAGAAAATGTCCCAGTAACCGGGGAGAAAGATTTAAAAACGATGACTAGCCACAAGTTCTAACGACTTCGTTCTAGAAGATTCTTGTAAAGTCATATGGATTGCATCAATAAATAAAGGATTGCGCAAGAATGCCAAACTAATTTTTAAGAAAATCTGTCTTTAAATCCATAATATTCAAGGCATAGTATTTTCTACTCATTGCTAATGAAAAAATACGGTTATGTAATTTTTTAAATAAATATTTGAGTTCTTATGATTTACCTAAATATTTAATGTTGAGGGCCTTTTTTAACGAATTATAAACAACTCAATGTAAAAAAAATTAAATTAAGTTGGGGTAGAGTGGAATTTGAACCACTGACCTTTGAGACGTGCGTTTGAGACACTAGCTACGGAACCACAACCCGATTTGACAAACAATATTCTTTCCTGCTGTTTTGTTTTTATTTACTATTATCCTATAACCAATACATGACGTACATATTTTTTTGTTTTGTAAAAAATGAATAAAATTCTCCCGATTTCACTGGCCATTTGATAATATTTATAAAATATCATATTTGCGTTCTTATGATTATTTGTTGTTATATTTTAAAAAAGGGATAATTTTTTTACTAGTCGTTAATAGCCGTGTTAGAAAATTAGAAACAAGTTGGGGTAGGGCTGGATTCGAACCTCGGGCCTCTTGGTCCGAAGTCCGCTACACTAGTCACGAGACCACAACTAATATTAATTATAAATGTTTAAACACTGATATTTTCATTTAAATCACCTGAAAAGCGTATTGTATAAGCTGTGATAAATGACGATGGATGGAATTAGCATTTGTGACAATCCATGAATTGTCAATAATCAATAAATAATTATAAAATCAAAGATAAATGAAGTGCATATAAAAGTCGATTTGTGCTTAAAATATTATGCACTAGGATGACATATATCAAAACCATTGAAGTTTTTATAATTTTATTTATTTTTTACACCTTAACATACTAAAAGACCCAATTGCAGTCATGTATAACAGGGAAGAACACCTAAGCTTGAGAAAAATCTCATTTAATTTTTGTGTTCTCATTGGAAATCGAACCCTGAGCCTTCTGTGCGCGAGCCAAGCGTCTTAGCCTATGTCTCCCTTCCCAGGAATCAAACCCGGGCTTTTAAGCTCGGTAGACAAACGCGCCAACCACTATACTACGAGGCGGAAATTTTTACAACAACACTTTTAAAAATATTGGGATGTGAATATGAAACTTACAATTTACAGTATGATAAATAAATTTATTTGTTTATCAGTGGTAGTGCACAATAATACCTTGAACACGTCCCCCATTCCTAAAAATATTTCAAAAGTTATTATTTTTTTAAAAATAAAATTGGTACAAAACTGTATGGATTAAATTCTCCTTAATTTTATAGCTGGTCACAAATTAGTCAGACCCACCAACTCCAAAATGTTTTATTTTGGCACATACTACCTGTTCTAGACTTGACAGTGTTAGAAATCGTGTTACAAAGGTATTATCTCATTCTTCCCACGCTTAGCATGCCAACAAAGTAGTGCTCCAGTGTATTGAGAAGAAGGAAGCAATTTTCTCATACAGAGATAAGCGTTAATCCAGTAAATATTCCGTGTGTAATTAAGCTTAGCACTAACTCCTGAAAATATCTGCCTGATTAGTGTTCCTTGCACGGTGAAAGATGAAAAGCCAGGTATAAGGAGACAAAGAACAAGAAGTGAGACGATACGGAATGAAGCTTAGAAGCGTCTTTGATAATAGCAAAATTAATTAATGAAACTTAACTACCGGGTGATTGATCACTTTAGTTTTGATCAAAGCTTTTAACTACGACAAAGTAATTTTTTTATTTACCTTATGAACATATTTTCAGTTTAACTATTACCTTTTTTTTAAATTGCAACAGGCCAAGAGACCTATTTACATTGGTGACTTACAGCACTGAGCACCGAGGATTGATAAAAATTACACATTATTTTAGTATCTTACCGGAAATCTAAACCGGAGCCTTCCGCGTTTGAGACGAACATCTATTCGTTTCTTTCATCAGGACACTCACTACCAACATGCAAATACTAAAATACTCTTTTAATTTTACCGCCACCGTAGTATACAAAGTATTTAAGAAAAAGATTTACAATTAAATTACAAGATTCAATAAAACATATTTTTATATATGTGTCAAACTAACGATAAAATCAGAACAGCAAATATCTTCGTCAAACAACTATGTACATTAATCATATCGAAAAATTAAAGGTACTCACTGCTAATCGGTGATGTATAATTTTACGGGTTCGACAATTTGACAACAAATTGCGATTATAAAAAAAACATTTTTGAAACTATTAAATACCACTGTCATAAAAATTGGTGCACTCTAGATAGAATGATAAATTTGAATTTAGTAACCGTACAAAACGTGCGTGACGATTCATAAAATAAGATAAATTATTGACAAAGAAAATCTATTAAGAAAAATATGACCGAGGCTACCCACACAATAACTTAGCCTTTATACCATTACACGTAGGAGTCATATTATTCACTTGACAATACTGTTTACATTTTTAGTAATAATCTTAATTTATTATTGGACTTTCACATTTTCAAGGTTCAATAAAACCTTGAAACGCGATGTATGGATAGTAATCATGGTACGTCCAATGAACTTCTAAAATTTTATTTTTAAATTACAAAATCATGTCTTATAAAATTAAAAGTTAAATCATTCCGTTTAACTTTTATAAACACGACGTTAGTCGCATATAAACGAATATAAAATAATGTTTTTCGACTATTCTCCCCTTTAAATCCTGCTCAATGTTTAGCATCGTATTCACCGGTGAATGTCAAGATCAAGGTATGATACGCCTCCATCCCTCCCAGACTTAAATCAAGCAGAGGAGGGCGTTTAAGGACGCAGTTATTTGGTCGGTCGATCTTGCTCACTTACCCTCAAATATTCCTAGAATGTCAGGCACTAGGTGTATGATACGCCTTCATCCTTCATTCCCTTCGGTCTGAGGCCAAGTTGAGGACACTGCTTAATGAGGACCCCGTAATTGTGTGATAGCTCAATCTTGAAGAAGGCTGAATGTCTGTTTGCTCACTTACCCATAATCTGTCCCTTTTACTAACACCTTCTAAATACTGTCTTGAATATTTTTGACAATATAATTAAAACACCACTCTTTTTTAAAAAAAAGCGCAGACTACATCATTTACCTATGGTTTCTTATTTTGAAAATCATATTAAAAAAATGTTTTGTTTGTCTGTGTTCGGTTCTGTGTATGAAATAGAAAGAACCAGAATCCTAGACGAGTGTTTTCTATTATATGGTTACCCTCAGATAAATATACTTATAAGAAAAGTCAAGTAGAGAAAAGTCCACCTCGTAGAGTCGTGGTTGGAGCATTTGCCTACCATTATTGAAGTCCCAGGTTCGATTCATGATTTTACACTGTAGTATTTCACTGTCCCAGTACCTGTACTTAAAACGTAAGACTGGTCACTTTACATTCCCGTAACAAATAATCGAGATACTATGCAATTACTTTACCAATGCAGTGCCTTATCCATATGTATTTCGAGGCCTTTATCTCTGTAAAAAAATAGAACTAGTTAAATTAAGAAAAAAAACATGGTCGGTAGATTTAATTCCTTTTTTAACATTTTATCTTTCAAAAAGAGCAAATCTTACGGTGAGAATAAATAATTGATTTTTTCCTTGTCATCAAACAGTGTGAGGTAAATTTATGATATTTAAAATGCTTTAATTATATGCTATAAAGATGTAGTAAAACTGTTCAGTCTTACGATCTATGAATCTTAAGCTTTAGGTGTGATTTAAAGGTGATGTAGGTTTTTTAAAGTGTAAGTTACAAACTACATCATGATAAAATAGTTATAGTATCGACAAAGAATATTAATTTAAAGTTTACATGAATTGTACGAAAGTTCACAAAAATATAAATAACGCATTTTTAATATACAAGTAAAAATCAGTTTAATCCCAATAAGCCGTAAGAAAGAATAAACAACTCAGATATCATACGCAAGGTCATATGTACGTTTTAGAGATTTTATTTTGACATAGAGAAAGTTTAGTTAATCTAATCGTAAAATATACTATTTATTGACCTTTTACTTGTAAAAATGATTATTTAGTATTTTATTAAACATAAACATTTATGTACTAGCAAATTATATTTCAAGATTAAATCGGTTAAGTTGCCCACTGTATTATTTTATTAATAATAAAATGGTTTATAAAAGCATTTGATAAAATAAAAATTGAGTTAAAGGAAAAAAATAATTTCTTTCTTTATCATTCCCTTTCCGCACCTTATGGTGCACAAGGCACTGCATTGGTACACCAATCATTTTTGTTTCATAAAGCTAAGATGATTAGTCTTATGTTTTAGGTGCCAGTCCAGGGACTGTGATATATTCAAGCGTAAAAACACCCTTTTAAATAAATATTTCATATCAACCATAATGGAAATTGAATCCGAAACCTTGAACATGGCAGGCAAATGCGCTTACTATTACACCACGAGGCCGACGTAAATAAATAAAACAGTTGTATGAAGTAAAACTTACATTTTCCGTATTATTATTATATTAGTAGGTATCCAGATTTTATCATAGGTGTGTAAATAATTAATTTAGTTACAAGTAAACCTTTATCAATAGTTCATAAATTTTAATTCAGTTTTATTATCCAATGAAATCAGAAATATTAAATGAAATTCTCTAAGATGTGGTTAAGAACGAAAGGCAGACCTTTAGCTGAAAGGGCATTCCGTGGTTATCATTCTAAAATAATATTGTAATAAACGAAATTTCATCACTGAGCAAATGGGGTAAATAAAATATCTTTACGATTTCAAATTTCAAACAATGTAAAATTTACAGAAAAAGCCTTTTTTTATATTAAGATTTAAACCGGGTCTAGTTTATTAGGAGAGTGTCATTCAACGACCTTAGCAACAGGTAACAGACACCACATCGTGACTTTATAAATTATACCACGCATATACCATAATATTATATATATGATAGCAGTGATTATAAAATTTTAAAGCAAACATGTATTAAAAGAAGCATTTCAGAAACCAGGTCAATGAATGAAGTAAAATCTGTTTGTAAAACCACGACTTTGAGACTTACAGTGTCTGATACTTCAAAGATTTAAAATAAGTCACGTTTCTTCAATTAAATAATTCCAACTAACTTTAAGGCTCAGCCATTTTCAATTATTTTGTTTTAAGCTGTTTCGTATTTTATTTTAACATTTAAACTGAATTCTTCACTTGAATATTTAATTTGTTTAATGAAAGATACAACAACAAAAATAACATTTAGTGGTTATAACCTAAAATTAGCCGGTTTATATTCACTATTCTGATAGCGTTTGAGTACCCATATTTCTTTCATTTATCTATTTATCGACTTTAAAAAATATTTTTAAGTCGGTAAATCGTCATGTAATCGTCGTAATGATATCATCATCATCAAGCCTTTATCCGCACTCGGCGGTACATACGACACTGTATTAATAAATCAAATTCAGCGTATCTTAATCATCTGTTACCGTAAGGTATCAGCCATACCTTAAGAAATCACCATTAAAAATGAAAACTCAACTACTGCACTACGAAACGGATGTTACTCTACTAGATTCTCATTTTCAGGATTTTTTCCTGAGAGTAGCCTAAAATTCAAAAACGCTCGTCAAGGATTCTTATTCAATTTTACACACAAAACTGTATTCTTACACAGACAAAATGAGAGCCGTTGTTAGATTACAATATTTAATAATAATAAATTATCGCAAAAACGTATATCTTCAAGTATTTTATTATTAGAATAATATTAAAATTTTTAAACAATTTAAGTAATGGTAGTATGTATAAAAGTAAGAAAAATAGGCGTGTATGCACGAGAAGACCTACAAATGTAGAACCTTCACTGGCCTGCCGCCTGCCCCGCCCCTATGGAGGAATGGTGTGATGGTTTTTTTTATTTTTTAAATAAGTGTTTTGTAAGCACATAATTTTTTAAACATATCTTCTTCTCTTATAGGGTAAAAACTTGTGTTTAGAAAGGGAGTTTGTCTTACATTCATTTTTATTTCATACAACAGGTTCCTTTAAATGAAATATCATATCTTTAAAGTTTAAAAGTTGCTTATTAATTAATTTTCATTATTTTTAAAGACTTTCCGCTGTTTCATATGATATATGATTTGTTTTAAAATGACATCAAATGTTATTAACTCCTTTTAACGTTCTTATGATTTAAAGATAAATTTTAATTTTGGGGGCCATTTTCAACGAGTTGTAAATAACTCACCAAAAATTATGAATAAATTAGAAAAAGAGAATCACGTTGTGGTAGAGAGGGGTTTGAACCACGGACCTCTGATCCGATTCCAGGTGTTAATCTTAATAACTAATTATAATAGGTTTTTATTATTTTTATTAAGGAACAACGTTTTGAATTATTGTTTTATATAAATCATTCCGTGTTTTTGGCTGGTAAAATAATACATATTTGACTACCCAAGACTAGGGTTACTTACCCTTGTTAGAGAGAAAAAGCAGCTTTACACTAATATTATTATTTTATAAGTATGTAATACGATAAAATATCATAAAACTTTCTTCATTATTATCAGCTCTTTGAAAAGTGTGAGTTACATAAATTACGCTAACTTGTCATCATTATTTTAATGACACGTAACTTTCAAACAAGTAAGAGAATAATTAAGATGATTATTTTCTAAAGTTCACGATATAAAAAGCTTGCCTTGTACGTTAAACACTTTTCACTCACGTATTTTTTGCCCAAAAATTAATCTCTCAAAATATTATCAAATAATTGACATTGCGTGCAGACGAGAAATCAACTATTCCTAGACTCGGATAATTATAGTTTTCGCTACGAGATTTATTTCGAAATGATTATTGTTAATTTTGATGGGTTATCTTCAGCTAACCAGAATCTCGTAAAAAATGTTTGGCAGCCTTTTCAAATTAAATGGCGCCTGAAAAATAAATGAATAAATAAAATAGCACGTCATTAATATTTTTAATTAAAATTTGTAAAAAAATCAAATTAATTATTTCATATGTTGATTTGTCTTTTTGTACAGGGTTTAGTGAACGAAGTAAGATACAGCCAAACCAGAATTTTGGCTTCTGTTCTTGCTTTAGCTGAAACCAAAACTAAAACTTATTTAAATAATTTTAGAGTTGCTTCAAGACAACAAAAAACTTTTTTTTTATTGTTAAACCTTACGAGTTCATCATAATAATAGTCAAATAAAAAAACTAATTGAAATGAAAGGCATACATTTAATTAGTAAATTTGTTTATTTTTAGCGCTTTTTGGTTTGTTATTATGTTATGCATACAACTTGTACGTTACAGTTCTTCTATGAACTCTATGAAAATTTTAACTAATTACTTTATTTATTTTATTTATTTATTTTATTTTCTTTTATTCAGGAAACATACAGTACAGTTACAAAGTTTAATATTTTACACAATTAGACTTAATTCTAATGGACCAGTGAAGGTTCCATATTAAAAAGCAATTATATGTAAGGTTAATTATGAAAGCATTAAAAAGAGAAGGAAAAAAAAAACATAAATGAAAGTTGTTTAAAAATTAAAATTTAAGTGAAAAAAAGATATTTTAAGGTTTGTAGTTTGTAGTGAGTATTTACAAATGGAAATAATATTAAAAATGAAGAAAATTTGTGAGAGTAATTAAAAATTAAGAATGGAAATAAAGAATGAAAAACAAGCTCAGATGTAAAAATAAAATAAAATAGTAATAACATTTTTTTTAAAAAAGGAAAAAAATAAACACATATTTATTTTAAGGGATTCAAAGAAACGATGAGAAGAATCTTTAAGTGAAATATAAGACAATAAATACTTTAAAGCAATTACAAAAAAATATTTAGAAGATCTTTGAACTTCTAACTTTAATCAACATATCTCGGATCATGCAGCCGAGTCACGCCATAAGACGCACTCGAATATTGTATGCCCGAGAGTTCTTAAAGTATATTTTTTACCACGTATTGATTATATTTAACATGCCCCTTAATTTATTTGATAATGAATTAATGCTCATTCTATCTGGCTGTGCTACGCTCCCACTTGCTTTTTAATGATACTCAGGCTTACATACGCCTTTACTCTCAGACAAATACACACACACACACCCTTTTATATATATATACGCACGAGCATATTTAAAAACGCACAATAATTTGTATCATCTTTATTTGTAAACTTTGCTGGTCTGTCTTTAAACCTTATCTTTAAAGTGTTATTTAATTATTGTTGACTGTGCGTTTCTGTAAAATAAATGAATAAATAGCCGAACGTAATCCGACACATCCCAAACGCAGGTTTCAACAGAGACAAAGTTTTAGCTAATTTTTGACTGAAAACGAAATTTCAGTCGGTTTAACAGGCTTGCTTAATAAAATACACTAATAGGAAAAAAGGAAATTTAATCCGTAAAATATAAATTTATTTCACAACGAATAAATTTCACAAATAAATTTTATTATTGAGTTAGATAAAATTATTTATTTGTTTCAATTAGTCTCGTTTTTACCAAATTAAATTCAGATTTACCGTCGGTACTCTTGTTCCTAGAATCCAATTATGATTAATTTTATTAAAAAATGGAAGTCAACTATTATTACACGTCTTACAGCTACAGGATGAAGGGATAGTAAGTAATCCAGCCCCATTTATAATTTTAAAATTGACCATAGATTGTTTTTATTGATATAATTTTTGTTTAAATATATGACCTAGAATACAAAACGACTGGAGCTACAGAGCACAGGGAATTCTCGGCCATATTTAGAAAATTTAAGTATGAAATAATTTGATGAAATTATGTAATGTAAATTATATTTATGTTGGCTCAACCAAAATAACCCAAAAATCATAAACAAACGCATTGAAGCTACAAAGTCCATGAACTTATCGAGTTTATTAAAATAGGAATAATTAATTTTATTCGAAGTCAGTAAAAAAAACTAATTATGTGCCCAAAAGACAATTGTTTATGACTCTTTTGCATTAAGCGGTGCACAAGATACCGGTACACTATTAAAATGTCGCGTAAAGGGTCGATTATGTGCCAGGTCGAAGTCTAGGTAAACTGTTACCGAGAAAATAAAAAAATAAAATAAAAATATACCGTGATTCGGTATTGAACCCGGAATTTCAAGTGGAAATTTCACAAATTAACTTGTACACCTCACGGACAATAAGATAATCTATTGGTTTTTATTAAAACGCAAAAAAAAATAAGTACAACGGAAGGATTGTTTACTGTGATTGTTAAATGTTTTTCATTGCTTAACATTGTTTTAGCGGAATTAAAACATCGTGAGGCATTTGCACAAAGCAGGTTACAAATCACGACCAATCCTTATTTCCACTCTCTACCAATCCACTAAGCCACAATCTCTAGAAGCAAGGTTAATTTAATCTTTTCAATTGTCATGACGAGTTTTACGAGATTTCATCGTGGCTTATTCGACTTTGAGATAGAGAGTTAAAATCATTCTGATTGAATTTCTGAACTCGATAAAGTTCATCCGATTAAAGCACTTTAGATAATAGATACGGATATGTATATTAATTGTTATACGTACTTAAAAGTAAGGTGAAAATCGCACAAAAAGAAAAATAATACTTAAAAACATATTGACAACATATTGAATATGTGATTAATTTCGATTAAAGGAATTTCAAATCAAGATTCTATTAAACATGTTATGACATTAAAGAAAAATATTTTTCTAACAAGCGGCAAATATTTTTTTAAAAATTTCAATTTCAGTATGAAATTCATTTATGTCCATTAAAAAAAATATATTTTGATGTAAACATACCTTAAAATAAATAATAATACAATTTGAATGAAAAAATGGTGAAAAAAAAAGCCTGTGATTGAGAGTACAAGGAAGCTATCTTCTCTGAACTTTCTTTCAGTGACATGTATGATTTCAATATTCGAAGAGATACGGTTGAGTATAAAATATATAACATCTTAAGCTGGAAGATTAAGAGCTTAAACCGCCGATGTTTAAAGCAGCCAACATATATAAATTATCCTTTATTACACCTAAGTTGATCGTACTACCGCGTATCAATCGTTAAAAAAATACGTCATTAAATAATATGCATTTCTTATTTTCTCCAATCTACGGCAGCCAAATATTTTCCGTATAAAATCTGACGTATACAGCCACGGGTAGTAAAAGTATTCTCATGTAATAAAACCTCAGAACCATCTCCAGCATAACAGAGTACTTCAACACGCAGGGTGCCAGATCGGAACTATTTGTTTGACTTTTTCCAACTCTTGAAACCAACTTTTGGCCCACGAGATACCGAATTTTATTTATTGAAAAAAATACTGCACAAACACAAACACATATACATATATTTTATTTCCAAGAAAACAGTATAGCAATTTTCTCGGTGACCATCGATATTTTTTTTTTAAATAAATATTTGCGTTCTTATGATTTGCCCAAATATTGAATTTTGAGGCCCATTTTCAACGAGTTGTAAATAACTTACTTTTAGGAAATGGAATCAAGTTGGGGTAGAGTGGGATTCAAAACCACAGACCTTTGTTCCGTGAGTCCGAGACACTAGCCACAGAACCATAACCCGATTTTTAACTGGATTTTTTTTTTGAGTTAATCTTTTATTATCGTTCGAAATTTTCATTTTTTCCATTTTGACGAAAACGAAAAATTATTTAACTTTTTTTGGTGAAACTATGCCTAAATAGTGTTTTTGACGTAGTGTCAAGTATGTTACGATCATCTTCAATAGTCTCTCGTTATTATATTATTTATATAACGAGAGATTTGTCGGCCTTATGGAGAAGGGGTTAGCACGTTTGTCAGAGGTTTCGAGTTTGATTCCGGACATGGTTGACATGAAATATTAGTTTTAAAATGTGTCTATTCACTAGAATATTTCATAGTCCCTAGACCCGAAGCCTAAGACTGATCATATTGCCTTAAAGAAACAGAAATGATCAAGATACGCAGCGATCGGTGTACCAATGCAGTGTCCTATGCCCCAATAGGTGCAGAAAGAGAATGGTGATGTTGATGATCTTATTTGCTATGTGATTTTCAATTTATTAATTTTTTGAACACGAGTTTTAACATACATTTTCATTTCCTAGGATCTTCTTACTGTTAACATCGGCAAACTGATCTTAGAGTCAGCACCGATGCTGCACGCATTCTCCTCCTATTGTGTGAGGCAGGGGTCTGCTTCCATGCTGCTATCCAGCCTGGAGAAGGAAAAGGAGCTTCTAAGGATATTCCTCAAGGTCTCCCAGATGGAGAACACGGTCCTCAGAAGGATGAATCTCAACTCATTCTTAATGGTAAGCTTATCATAAAAGGCGATAATGCATGTGGTTAAAAATAAAAGGACGGTAAGATTATGTGGAGAGGACCTGGAGACACGATCAAGGAAATAAGTTTTTGGACAACGTCAGGAACTTTAATGAGTTTTGGCCTAAAAAAATATGATGATAATAATGAGACTCAAACACAGTAACGTTATGTATTATTATACCTTAATACACTATTATCTAAAGTGGTAGAAAACTATTACACCTATATTTCATATTATGTCTTTCATACATAAATAATTACCAATTCAATAATTATAATGAAGCGAGAGTACCTTTTAAAATAAACTCTTTGAATAATATACGACGGATTGCTGACTTAATGTTTCTATTTAAGCTTTTAAATGGTATTACTGACTGCCCCAATTTACTAAGTTTAATTAATTTCCATGTACCTCTTAATCGTACCCGTCACACCAAATTATTTTACTGCACCGATGTAAACACTGATGCGGCAAAAAATTCGTGTATTTATAGAATATGCAACTTATTTAATAATATTATTGGAGCGAATGCTAGTGATATCTTCAACTTGAATAATAATAAATTCAAAAGGGAAATCAGCAACAGCATTCAGGCATTGTCACCGTGAGTAAGTAGTGATGAGTAAATACTGTATTATTTTTGAATTTAATTTTAAATTTACAATGATAAATATGTACAAACATTTTGTTTACGGTTTTCCACATTCTATTTTTGTGTTATCAATTTATTTTAGTCCCATTACGAATATTGATAAAAATAAGTTTGAGATCATTTTAAGTCTAGTTTTAAGTACCTATTAAATTACAACCTTATTATTGTATATGACTGGAGATTTCAATAAATAAATAAAAAAAATAAAAAATTAACACACAGTAAAACACGATTTTTGGCTCTATTTATATTTTCGATATTTTGACGCCATTTAATCCTATTAGGGCATTATTCAAGTCAAATGCCTTATTTTTTTTTATAATTGCGAGATATTGTTATTTACAATGAACACTGTTAATAATACTTACATTAATATCTGTACCTCATAGGCAGACGGATGCAAATCCAGAATTTGATGAAAAGACATTTCGTTTTTCGTATTCAGTTTATGATAATGTCTATTGATTTGGAAGAAATGAAAATTTAGGGGCCATTTACAATCAGTTATAAATAACTAACTATTAGAAAATGGGAATCAAGTTGAGGTTGAGTGGGATTCAAACTTTGGATCTCTGATTTATTAGTCCGCAATACTAGTCACAGGTCCATTACATCCATAAACTCAATATTTAGGTGTATTATAAGTGATTTTATCCGTGTCAGGGTGGTTTAAAAATGCAGTAATGTCTGTAAAAAATACAACAGGTATCCAGGACGAGTTTTTTTGACTTGATATGGCTACTTTCAGTAAAAAGTCCTAAAAATGGAAATTCAGTGGAGATAAGTTCAGTGATTGGCGCATTTTACATATTAAACCTGAATTCTCAAATTCAATTTCTGGGAAGGTCAACATGAAGATTTAAAATGTGGTTTTACACTTTGTTATTTCATTGTTCTTGGAAAGGCACCTAAAGCGTAAGACTGATCACCTAACCTTCAAATAACGTATTATCAATACGTGCTGCATTTGATGTACGAATACAGTGCCCTATGCACCACATGTTGCGGATAGAGACTCAATGATGATACATTATTTCATTTTTCTAAAAGCCATGTTAAAATTGCCTGGAAAAAAATAGTATTCGACAAAAAAGATTTAACTGACATTGAATTAATAAGGTGTTTTTACGCTCAAATATTTCATAATCCCAGTACTGGCTCCTGAAGCGTACGAATGATCATCTTACCTTCATGTAAGAAGAAATATTTAAAAAAGCTGCGATTGATGTATCGATGCAGTGCCCTATGAACCATTATGTGCGGAAAGGGAATGAGCAAGAAGAATAAATTTATAAGTCATGTAAATAAAAATGGAATTTCAATGTAGGCACCCAAAAATAAAATGGACCGCGTTATTTTTTAGTCGATCAATGTTGATTCCAGCCTAACTGTGTCAGGATTTTATAAAAGTTTTGTTTTAAGTACCTACATTTATAAATTTTAAAAATTAATTCACCAAAGACAAGTGTAACAAAAAGTACAATTTGTATATAATCGTCGATATAATCCCACATTTTGAATTGGTATATCTGTTATATGTTTGATAAGTAGTTACTTTGTTAGATGCAGTTATGCATTCCAATAGACCTCTCGTAACGAAGAAAATAAGCTGAATACGTCTAGTACGGACAAAGAGGATAGGTAATCTCAAGGATCTGGTTTAATCTGGCATAAATTTATTTCTATGCCCTGGATCCGAACGAAGAAAGACGTTTAAACATGCATGTCAGAATAGGATCATGCCGTAATGATACCGTAAAATGTACTATTTTATTCTACTGACATTTTAAGTTACAGTAGGGGGTTATTTTATTAATCGAATTCAAAATACGTGGTTCCAATAGAAAAGTTCTCAAACAGTGAACTTAATTTTAAACAGTGAACTTCAGTTTGAAAATATACATTTAATGGTTTATTAATAATATTCAGTTAGTACCTATAAGTACTGAAGTTTTGTGTAGTAGTTTTTAATGTTAGTTTTTTAATGTTTGTATTTTAGTTATAATTATAGTCATACTTTCCTTTTACCATATCCAAATCAAGTAAATAGCGTGATGGCAGTAGTAGTGGTTATAATATTGCTGAAGTATTATTTTTCTACACGTAATTAATTTCAATGCTAAGCCGTAGTTTTTATATGGAATTTATAGCTGTTACCGAATTCTACGACGTAATAATTTTTAAAAAGGTTTTATTAAAATTTAAATCTGAATATCTGTTGAACACGTGTGAGGGATTTTTTTTATTTTTGTAATACAGTAATGTTCAAGTAAGGTTTAAATTACAAATGGGTAGCTAAATGAAATCCCACAAACAATGTTCAACAAGGTTATAAATTTGTTTCAACACAGGTTTTTAATACTACTTAATGTATTAGGATTATCCATGTCACGAATAATAGAGGACAATCCAAATATTTTCTAAGAATATAATATAAGCCCTTCTGTACACGGCTTAAAGCATACACATGCTTAAACTCTAATAAATTATTCAAGACTCGAGAAAAGAGAGAATAATAAGTCTACATTATATTTCTCCACGAGAACATTTAACGATGCCTTAAAGAAGTTCTATTGTAGAAGGCTAGCTTTTTTCTCAACTGTATTAAGAATAAATAGGGATCCGAATGCTTTTTTTACGAAATAAATATTAAATCAGGTTAAGCGGAAGCCATTTTGTTGAAGACCCCAATAGTGAGTTTACTAATGCGGCCTTTACTGGTCGTACATAAGTTAATGTTAACGAAATATTTAAGAGAGTGTTACTCAAAAGGTTTAAGTGGTTCAAAAGGTCACTCCAATATTGAGTTAAGCCAGAGTGAAGATTGTGGGTGGAATAAAAATCGTTGAAAGGATAAATAAATGGATAAAGTTTTCAGGAAACGAACTGTATCACCTTGAATAAATCATCATTAATTGATAGGTTGGGGAAAAGGATCGTTAACTCCAAAATGCATTACGCATTTACCCGTTAAAGTTTAATGATATCACCGCCTCGCTGATCTCTCGATGTATGAACATTGAAAATGTTATTTCTTTAAGTTTTGATTATATAATCTAATTAATAGAGTATTAAGATGTACAAATGACAATTACTATTTATAATTTTTATGTTGCAAATATGAAAAGACCTTCAAAGCTTTGACATGTGGAAATAAAAACTTCAATAAGATTCAGTAATACTTATACTACTAATTGACTAAAATATTCTAAAAATCACGATTTTCATTTATTGTTTATTCGTTTAAAAAAAATAATGTGACGACTACAAAATTCATAATTTAAAAAAATAATTTTGCACCTTAACAGGCTACATAGGCTTAATTTCAGCCGTGAACGCCTGTTTAGAACTCTCAGGCTTGAGAAAAATTGTATTGTGTTTTTTTTGTAGTCTCACCGAAATTCGAACCCAAAAATTTCCGTGTGTGAGTCAAGTGTCTTTGCTATTATACCAAATTTGAAAAAATTGTATTTTGATTTAACATGACACTGTCGAGAGCCTATAAATTTTAAATCTCATATTTTGCCAATTTATAGATGATTTCATAAATTGCTCCAGCTTAATTTTAAATCATTTTTGACAGGGAATTGAATATGTAATCTCAGTTTTGATTTCACTTGATTATTCATAAATTTGATTGTTGTCCGGTGGTTGTGTGGCAGATTTACAAATCAGAGGTTAGTGGTACGAATTCCGTTTAACCTTAATCATATTGGTTTAAGCAGAGTTATTTGTGACTGTTGGTCAAATTAAAATATTAACTTTAATAAAATGTCACTATTATTTTTATTTAAGGTACCTGTCCAGCGAGTCACCAAGTATCCTCTTCTTCTTTCTCGTCTTCACAAAGTAACACCACCCCAGTTAGAAGGGAGAGACTTGCTTCGCCAGGCCCAACAGAAAATAGAGCTTCACCTCAGTCATATGAATGCTGAAGCTAAAGACGTTACGTCTCTCAAGCTATGGCGGCGTATCTCTAGCGGAGCAAATGGCAGACGAAGCAGCTCTGAAATTGATATGATCAATATCAAATTGAGAAAAATGGCGGTAGACGTATTAGAGTGGAACCACGATGAAGCGAGGTTTGTTCGTTTTTGAGTTATGGGATTTAAAGTATTTTCACCAAGAGTTTTTTATATGATCCAGATATTAGTACCGATGCAGTACCCTTTGTACAACTGTGTAATGATGATAGTTGTGAAACAGAAACAGAATCGTGGACGAATGTTGTAAAGAGGTAATAGGTTTATAGTAAAGATTTCAGACTGGATCTAAAGCATAAGACTGATCATCTTGCGTTTTTGTATCAAATGATTAGAAATCGCTGCAATTTTGAGTATTAATTCAGTATCCTATGTGCCGCAATAGTCGTGATAAATATTTTTGAATAATCAAAATAAATGATTGATTTCGTAAAACCATCACGGTGTTTATAAATAACCACAATTAATTACTAATATTGTATAAATAAATTGGTATGATTTTCTTTTTTATATATTTCCAATATTTAAAACCATTCTACATTTATTAAAACACAGTTAATATTGGAATTCGATGTGTTGAAATAGAAAATATAAACGTGAAAATAATTTCAGGTTTGCTATGGAAGGAAAGCTATTGTTTACTCAACCAAATGATAACAACTGGAGAAAGGGACGGACCATTAAACTAACTCCGATCAATGCACTGCTTGTAACCAACGGAAAGGTAAGATTGATTTCTTTAACAAATATTGGTTCTGAGATTCGTTTTCCTGTTCCACCGAAAATTCAATGATGTTATAATAATTGTGGCGTTTATTTGCAATCAACTTTGACAAAACCGTTTTTAAGTTTAGATTTCAATAATCATTGGCATGGTATTTTGTAATTGAGTTGCAATTACAATAGTGAGGATTTTATTTTTATTACAAAAATAGCATATGTTATGCTTACATTATAATAAATACCACAATATATAAACTGTAAATAGATAGATGAATATTCAATATTCACCTATGTAAAATTAAACCCCATTAAAATTAAATATATGCTCTTTTGTGATCATTTTAATGAAGTATATATTATATAAATGACGCTTATTATGTGTTTTCCATAGCAATGAATTAATTTTTGTGGGGATAGCAACTGATAATGATTTTTCGCTAAAGTATTTACTAAGTTTAGGAAAAATAAATTGAATTTTTCGAATTTGTCTTCATTCATAATCGTCTTGGACTTTGATCTAGTGACTGATTTTGAAAAATAATCCTAATATTACTCAACATAAAATTGTTCATTAACTAGTAAAATATTGGTCATTATGAATAGAGATTTCTTATTTCCTTTGCATTTTTTTACTGACTATCAATTTGAGCATTATAATTTGTAGGAATATAGTTTTATACTGAATATATTTTTTTGAATCCGGAATAGTTTACAATAATTAAATTTATAACATGCATACATACCTGGCACATTTGTTTTTGAGCCACATTAAAAAATAATATTTATTTTTTATTTTTAGTAAATCTGTTCATATTTATTAAGATCTTATTTAATGGTTGATTTATTTCTAAATTTTGATACGAAAAAAAAACCTTTCATAAAATCGAATTGATAATGTGTGTTCGTATTCACATTTTTTTAATGTACCGCCTCGCCTTGATATGATCGCCCAAGACCTTATGGTCAGCGTATTTGCCTATCATATAAGAGGTCTCGGGTTTGATTCCCGACATAGTTGACATGAAATATTTCGTGAAAATGTTTTTTTACATCATACTCGTATTTAATATTTTATAGTCCCTGAACCTGAAGCATAAGACTGATCATCTTATCTTCACGTAACAAAAACGGTCAAGATACGCTGCGGTTTGTGTACCAACGCAGTGCCTAATGCACCATTAGGTGCGAAAAGGGAATAATCAAAATAGGACATGTGACGTATTCAAACTATTATTACTCTGTTCTTAATAACAAAATTAGTAACAAACAACGATAAGAACTTTTAATAAGTTTTAAAGTAGTTTACGATAGAAAAGTGTCACACACTGGAACATTTGAATGTTATTTTAATTGCGTGAAAATTTATAAAACACACATTCATAATAAAAATTAAAAGTGTATATTTTATTTTCATTGATCATTGACAAACCCATTTACGGTTTTAACATTAATGTAAAAACTTGATCTTTAGTTTCCAAGTATATTTTAGTTTATTACTTGTATTTTTTCAAAATGTCAAAATATTGGATTTTCGTTTTATTTCATTTGGGAAATCGACAGTTCTACATATATATTTACTGCAAACAAACAGATATAGTGTATAAACTCAGAACTATTAACAGATTTCCACAAAGTGTACAAAATTAGTAAAGAAAATATATTACATATGAAATAAATACATATAAGTTTATACATATTAAAATTTTATTTTCATGTACTCGTAAATATTCCTACAAATACATTAACATCATATCCATACGAAATTTTGTCTTAAAATGGGTAACTAATTTTGAAATACGGTTTTTCATGTGAAGCGGAAGAAGATTAATACTAACAATTACAAATAAATTACAGTAGAAATATATTCTAAAACGCCATTATGATAGCAAAAAAAACGGCTTTGTACAATTTGGAATAATGGTCGCGAAATCAAATTTATTTTAGTGCCATTACTAAGAACATTTCCTCGTTATTGCGAATGACTTCAGTGGCCTGTAACAGATGTTTAGTGTTAGCGCTGAGAGTTTTAGGAATAATGTCATTTTATTACCTTTTATACTTTTGCACAAAAAGACTACATGGTAAACTCACAAAAAAATACCAATAATATTTAACTTATGATTTACGTTGACAAACTAACGTCGAGAAAATGCAAAAAATAATCGTAATATTTAAGAAAATTTTATTTTTTTAAAGTTTTATTTGCTGTTCAATTTGTTTTTTATTAAATATGTTCGTTTAAGCAATGTTTTTCAATTTGTTTAGTTATTAATTATGCATTTATAATAAATATAATATAGTACAATAAATAATCGATTAATAAGATGACAACTTAACATTACCTGTACGAAAAGCTTAGTATGCACACAAGTTTTTCTTTTAATCATTTTCAATTATAGGTTACCGACAAAGATACTTTAAATGTTCATGCAAATTTACTAACTTTCGTACACAAATGCTGGTTTTTCTTTATAGACAGTCGAAGATAACTTCACAGGATAATCAGGGCCCAGGACCCGTATAACAAAGAGGCGATAAAAAATATCGACGTTGGTTCATAGAAGATTAATAAAAAAATCTTCCCCCAAACTCGTTCTTAAGATCTTCCAATTTCAATCTCTTCTGTTTCAGAAACAACATTAAGTTATTTTGCTTAAAATATTTTAAAACCATTAAAAAAAAAAAAAAATCACAAAAATTGGATTAATTTCATCAAAAAATATGAAATTATTATTTACTTTGAATTAGTCAAGTACTTTTATTACACCAAATATAAAATAATCTGATGCAAAAGGTGTGTCTTTTAAAAATAAATAAAGGCTTTTTTTTACCTTTCGTAAAAATAAATATTTGTGCTCATACGATTCACCCAGGAATCATTTTTATTTATTTTTCATTTTTCAATTATATAAACGTGTTCGAAAATGGAAGTTGTGGTAAAGTAAGAACCTTGGACCTACTGATCCACGGTCTACGACACTATTCACAGGACCACAACCCATCTTAAAAAATTTTGACAGTCCGCAATGCAAATGCTTAACTATTACATGAGTGTAATTATGTGTGCAAATCGTTTTCGTCCTCTGAAAAATTTAACTTGTCAACGAGCATTTAGTTGTCCTTCAATTGCCAGTTGTTGCAAATAAATTCAATTCAGAAAAACACGTTTTAAAAATGTTTATTTAGTTGCCAGAAAGGAAAAACTCAACCGAAAGGGATACTTTTGTCCACTCTCCCTCCTTTAATGGTTATTTTACTTTTTTTATTAGCCGACGGCAGCCTACAAGCCCAGCGAGGGTCGCGGGCCTTGCTTCCCCCATAATACAGGGGTTCGCGAGGCAAGCCTGCTCCTGGTGCGCGACAAGGGGGGTCGCGCCGCGCTGCTGCGCGAGCCACTCTTCCTAGACCGCTGCGTGGTGGCGGCAGATAGTGACTGGGACGATTACTTCGAGTTGCAGGAGATTGTTTCCAAGGATACGTTCATATTCAAGGTAATATCCGTAATTGGGTGGATTAAAAATACGGTTCTGTGTGAAATAGAACAAAATATCCTTGACTAGTAAATACTAGTACTAATAGTAGTGAAACTGTTTTTGTGTAAATAATGGATATGTGGAATTTCATCTTACCAGAAAGTTTTGTTGTATCGGATGAGTGAATTATTAACTTAATTGACTATTAACAAAGCCAACAATTTAATTAAATTAAATTAAAGTTATAACTTTATTAACAAATGAAAAAATACAATAAAATGGAAACCGACATAGTAGCTGAACTTTACTTTCTAAATGATGAATTTAATTTACGTTAAATGTTGAAAATCGTTATCAATATCATGTTGAAACAACCGAAATCAGCGCCGATCAAAGTCTAAATTTAGTTTCTCAGTTGTTGTTGACGTGTTGAGTTGCTGCATTGGCAAATTCGGCATCTGGTGTTGCAAGTGCAATACATTTTTGACTCTTTGGTAATATTTTATAATAAATAATCAAGTGTGGACAAATTTTCCTCTCAGGGTAGTAATAAAATACAGAATCGAAATGGCTGGTAGCCCTTAGACAGAGAATGGTGAAGTGTTATGTTTAGTATTTTTTGTTGTATGGCTCAGAAATCTAGCTTTAAAAGCACACACTACGAACCAGTTAAAGGCATTCAAGATGTGGTTTGATAAAAAAATGCTTCGTACACCTTGGACAAATTTCATTAGCAATGTAGACGTCTTAGGGAGAGATAATTAAAACAAAGAAGCGATAAAATGTATAAAGGCCCATAAGATTTTCTATTTGGGTCCATCCTGTGTGGTGACAATTAAAAAATCCTTATACCATACCATGCAAAATTGAAGGACAAATGGACTTAGTGGAAGGCAACGCAATTATCTCGGCCGCGCAACATAAGAGACTGGACCGAAACGAGGTGTGTGGAAGAGTTGTTCGGGGCAGCACCTGACAGAGAGGCCTTTTTAAAAAGTTTTGGATTTCGCCTGCTCTGAATAAGTTTCCATTTATGAATAGCTCATTTTCACAACTGTAATACCATGGCCTTCGTGGTGTAGTTGTCAAGAAGCTTTAGGTAAATATCCGTGTTGTGCATAAATGTATTACTAAAGAAATAATTATTAAATTAACAATAATAAGAATTAAAGTAATTGCAATGAACAATGTACGCATTTACAATTTAAAGGCGGCCTCCGTGGTGTAGTGGTCAAGACGCTTGACTCACAGACGGAAGGTTCCGGGTTCGATTCCCGGTGAGAACACAATAAATTAAATGTGATTTTTCTCAAGCCTGGGTGTTCTGTGATGTAATTCACCGCTGTAATTGGGCCTCCTGGCCTGTTGTGGTGCAAAAATAAAATATAAAAAAAATAAAAAAATATATAAATTTAAAGATATCCTTAAGCCAGTAATCAAAACATCGTCAGTTGCGACGTATTACACATTAAAATAAAAAAAAAAAATTCCTCTGTTTCCCTTAAAATTGTAAAAAATTTACTGATTTTGATTATGAAACTCATATTTTATTTTATAACCACTTGCTGACTTTTTATTGTCTTCTAGTTTTTATGTACAGGAATAAAATGAATTAATACATAAACCCAGTATAAAATATTATTTCAACAAAAATTTTACGTTTAAAAATATCCTTCCGCGAATTTGGTAAAAACAAAATGTGCCATGTTTTTAATACCGTTTAAAAATAAACAAGTATAAATTTGTTGTTTTTCAAGATCATTGTTTTTACAGAAAAACAATTTAGCTGGAATTCTAAGTTGTACCCACGTTATTTTGTTGGTGGAATAAACAAAACTCAAGGAGCACGTGTCTCGAGCGCCTTGAGCAGCGTTCAACGCAAACCAATCATCCGCAATGCTAAGCTGTTTGCATAACAACAAGTATCCAGGCGCTTTCCTGTTACGAACGGATTTAAGTTGCAAGAAATTCAGATTCTGAGATCGATCAGATTAAATTAATATTGTGATCTGAAAACGTTTTCCTATTAAACGGAAATAAAACAAAGATTACCGAAGCAAAGCTTGTGTTTTTTTCTTCTCTAGATCAAAAAATATGTAACTTGAGTATATTTTTCTTGTTATTTTTTGTAAATGTATATTTTTGTTAAACTCTTGCTTATTTTCCAGTTTTCTTACTATGAATAGCTAATTTATTTATTCTTGTTATCAACAATCAAGATAATTAATTTTTGTATTACTGTCTGATTTGATAAAAACTAAATCCGTGTTAACACGGGACACAAACGCGTTCACAAATTAAATTTATGATTTCATATATATAACATATTACAACACAGATGGGGAACATTTAAGAGAAGGTATTACCTTTTCTTAGTGTGTAAAGTGGCCACTCAAATCAGCCAATGACAGGTCATAAGCCCTGCAGATGCAAGACTTCTGTATTATCTTCTCTAAAATGTTCCTCATCTCTGTTGTAATATGTTATAATTAACAGCTTCCCAAGGGGTTGAACGCAGTCCACAAAAATTTGGACAAACTCAAAATATTATTCAAATACATATTATTGTATAAATGCATCACATGTCTATATATTTTAATCTTAATAGTTTTATTATGTAGTTTTTATTGTTAATTATTATGGCTTGACACAGGCACAGCCTAAAAAGCCTTATTAAGTTTAACAAATTACAACAAGGATGATTAATACCTTAAATAAGGGAATTAAGTTGATTAATTTTTAAACAAGTTTAATTTACAAGAATTGATAAATAAATGAATAAATGATTTACAGTAGCTTTTTATTAACTATTTTATGTACTACAATTTCATACACTTATTCTTTGAACCTGTATACGGCTTTGTACTTTGTGCGTATTAAGAAGTATAAAATAAATTATGTTGAAATATTTTTGTAGGCCGAGGACAGTACCCGTACGAAGCAATGGTGTCAACAGTTACAGTATCACTCCCAGGGCATGGGCGCGTGGAGGAAGAGAAGAAACGCTCTTGCAAACATTATGATCAATGGCATGATGACCCGAAACTAAACACCGGCCAGCAGCACCGCCCACTAACCAAAGATCCGCCAGACTCTCGAGAAAAGACGACGAAGGAAAATTATGTATCTAGTTTCTTATTTTTTCTTAACAAGTCATGGAATTATTTTAAAAGATCAGGAGTACCCAAATGAACGCAACTTTGAATTATAATATGGTGAAATAATTACAGTAAATCTACAAATGATTCTGTAAAAACGATGTATAAATAATGCTTTTCTGCTTCATCATCATCAATTCTCTTTTCGCACCTGATGGTGTATAGAGCACTGAACTGGTACATCAATCGCAGTGTAACGTGATCATTTTTGTTCCACGAAGGTAAGATGATCAATCAGGGACCGTGAAATATTGTAGTGTAAAAAAACTATTAAAAAAAAAGGTTTTTGTCAATCATGTCGGGAATCGAACCCGTGACCTCTCGCGTGGTAGGCGATTGTGCTGACCACTACTCCACGAGGCCGACATTTGCTTTCATACTTAAAACATATGGTGCAAAGAGTACGGTAGACCGATTGCAGCTCTTCAAGCATCTGATATATAAAGTGTGTCCCACCGCAGTCTCTATACTTACTACTAAACAAAAATTATAACATGTTACCAAATGTAGGGTTTTTTTTCAAATTTTTAAAAGGGAAATGATCAGCTAAGTTTTAAACTGTAAATATTGTTACAAAAATATACTTTAGATTGTTTTATGTGATTTTGCTGGTAAACGAACTCAAGTTCCGTCCAATAATAGTGAAATGCTGTAGCTAAATGTAAGTGTTAATAGTTCGTTCTGATTAAAAATGTCATAATATTATTTTTGTCGTTAGAAAAAGACTTTTACTATGTCGTAAAGAGAAAACAGCATACAAAATATCGTATTATATACCAAAAGTAAATATTGTTATGAATATCTTCTTACAGGTATTTTGACTCTCCCGTTGGTCGGAAAACAATTTCAGCCACGTAACAATAAAAATGTATAATGGTTTGAGGGTATAAAAGGAAATCTCGAACATAAATATTGTTTCAACAGAGCGGCCAGCTTATACCCAGAACCTTCCACAAATCCCTTCAGGACTATTACTCGGAAGGATTGGGACGTCGACTTAGATATAATACGAACATGCAGACTTATATTTCTGCCGATCCGATGCTGCAAATAAGACATTGAAGTACCTTTGTCTGTAAGTTAGAGATTTTTACTCGTTCATCGTGATTGCTTTTGTTTCAGCCAAACCTTTTTCTTACTTATGAACGCTATTACACGAAGACTTTACGAGTATTTGAATCAAACCACTCAAAAATCTATATGTAATTTAAAGGTCGAAATCTGTTTTTTTTTAATAGAAAATGTTTTCTTTAAATACATACATTATTTTGACAATCGAAGATTTTGTTTTTATCATAAATCGGGAAAAACGTTTAGAAGTTATTTAAAAACGCGGAACAATATAGTTCAGTCAAGCGGAAACGAGTCACATAACATATTATTATATATTTGAAGGAGTATTTGTCCCCTACAAATAAAAATAAATTTTCTCCCAAGATTTGGAAATTTTCCGATACATTTATTTATTGCTTAGTCAAAGGAAGAAAACAATCGGTCTATCGGAATCCAATGCCTGAAATATGAGTGGGATTAATTCTTCCGATTCACGCTATAAATACATCGAATATCGTAAAATTCATTGTAAAAAACATCAACTAAATTTTCTGAGATAGTCAACAACACGTTTTTAATAGTAGAATAACGTTTTCGTATTATTTATCTATAGAAATGAAGAGTTTTGGTTGCGTGTGTATCCAGTTTATTTTTAAATAACTCCATGGCTTATTAAGAATTTTTTTACATTTTTATGCTTTTTCCATAAAATAAAAACTCCGTTATATTTGCATATAAAATAAATTACAAACAAATATAATTATTCTTTCCATATAAGATGTCAAATAGTTACTACTACCGTAGAGTAATGATTTTTTTGTAGAATCTTTGAGCAACAGCTTTAGTTCAATGTGTAGCTGTGATATTTATTAACATAATATGGTGGCGGATGTAAAACGTAACAATTTATCTTTAACTAGTAACTTAGACGTTTGTAAATTTTATATCAAAGTTTTATGTATTATAAAATAATGCCAATTGTAAATTACTGTAGAAATTGTCCCATATATTACAAGTAAAAATCATTTAATGAAGATATTCACTCGTAGGTTCCCAATATTCAAATGCTTTATTATGTAAGATATAATTATAAGGAGCGTATTTTATTTTGAGTTCTGTAATTCTTGCATTATAACTGTAAAATTACTTTTAGCCTTAAAACATATCTCTGATACGTACAATAATATGTACTAAAGGTGTTATTTTTTGTAACATAGTATAACTGATGTAATGTATTCTAAATTATATTGAATAAAAAGATTTACTTTCAATTAAGGCTGTTTAATTTAAGAAAAATCTAAATAAGCTTTTTTAGGCGTTGGAAGAAATAAATAATAATCGATATCGCACACGGAATGCTACTTAAAAAAAAAACAATCTTTGAACCATGTTGTGGTCCCGTGAGTTGCGTTGCGAACTCACGTATTAAATGTCCGAGGTTCGAACCCCGCTCTACCGCAAATTGATTTCCATTATTTTAAAGATTTTTAATTTTACAAATCAATGAAAATGGCCCCCCAAATTGAAGTATTTGAGTAAATCATAAGAACGTAAGTATTTAATAAGAAAAAATTAAGAATTCTGTTTATTCAAACTACAGTTGTCCATATTGCCAAATATCTAGATCGTTATAAAAGAAAAAAAAGAGTTTTTAAATTTAATTTAATTGTACAATTAACTTTGCTGGACATGTTGAAGAAGTTTTTAATGTGATTCCAATTCTCCGTATTATTTAAAAACAAAACAATCTGGCACTCGTTAATCTTGATAATTGGAGTTTTTTTATACTCTATATATTAAATCCACCCTATGATGTTTGTCGTGCTGAGTGGATTTTACCATCGTGTGATCCCTTCTCTTCTTTAATCTCTTTCCTCTTTTTTCCCTTTTCCCATCGAGTAATAGTATTGATCTAAAGTAATTTATACACAAGTAGATTTATTTCTATTTTTATATATGTTAACCTTTGTTTATTTTTATTTTCTATTGAATATATTTAAACTTGGATTCTCCCGAGAGCAGCAATCGAGTCGAAAACACTCGTTCGCGATACTGGTTCTTTTTTTCACACGGAATTGTATTTTTCATCTGCCCGAACACGAACATTAAAAGTTACGAGGTTAATGTAGTTCAGCTCTTTAACTTCACAAATATCAACAGATGTAAGAATTTAAGGAATATGGATGTTCAAATATGGGCAGAATGGTGAATGTTACACAGTGCCACCTAAACCAGCTAATGACAAGTCATAAGCAATGAAATTTTAAACTCTGTATCTACAGTCCTCCTTAGAATATGTTTCCCTAGTAAGGAATTTCGCATATTTGTTTTTACTAGTAGCACCATGATAAAAGCATTGTAAAAAAATGAGATTAGTAATAAAAAAAAGATGTTTACTTTTTTTTATCAAAAAGTAATATGTATTTGAAATACGGTTAGCAGAAATTAGAAATTTCTAAGCGTTTTTAATCTACCCAAAATTACTTTTGTATTTTTCACCCGTTCGAAAGTTGATAAAAATGATGTACAAAGTATTTTTAAAAGCAATAATCAATGTTTATGATCTTTATTCATACTATAATCGTTTCAATTATGTGAGAACAAAAGTAAATAATGCAGTTCTTAAGAAATTAAAAAGCCGCGATCATATTAAAGGAGAGAAAAGGCTGCTTTCATCTTTTCTTTGTCTGATCGAAGTTAGCACTAATCCAATATTACCCCCTGCAAGTTCGATCATAAAATAGCTTTCAAAGTTAACAAGTTAACCAAGAAAGTTTTGAAGAGCTACGGCACTTTTGCTTGTTTACAAGAGATGGCGTTATTCATAACGAAATAAAAGATGTCTGAGGAAGAAAAGACTTTCTTATTATACTGTGATAAACTCCGTAAAAGTTACGCTAAATCCACAACGTCTCAAAATTTGGACAAACTTAAAATAATATTGATCGTAAGTAGAAAAAATATTTCTATGTAAATTTCAAAGATGGCAAGCGAAATTATTGAAAAAAGGAGAAAAGCGCATGACACCAAAATTTAAAGTTATCAACATTTAATCCATAAAAACAAGAAAAAAATAATGTACTTAACAATACACATCACGAATACACATCACAATGCATAGTGTTGAGGAGTGGACGAGGTGTGAAAAAAACCTCGTCCTAGAAGGAGGAAAATTTAGAGTGGACTGTATCGTTGGGGAAAGAAGGTTGCGCAACTCCGCTTACCTGTTGATGATGATGATGAGGCGTGACGTGTGCTGGAACCTGGCTGGTGAAGCTGGCGGTCGTGAGACGCTGGTCTAAATGGACGCTCGCACAGCTCGCTTGATGAAATATTCGTTAACTTCACCTGGTTGATGTTCGATTAGTACTGCAATTTTGATGTTGTTACCGGCACTCACACGTAGAATTATTGTTGCGTGGAGTACACTAAAAAATGGGAAGGACAAGTGGGTACATAAAGATTTTGTTGAGCGTTGGTTTGAACAGTTAGATAACTGGAGACAAGAGCTAGTAATCCTATCATTAAAAAATTCAACTTTCTCTGTTCAATTGACGAATTATCCTCCCCACAGGGATCATCAACGGTAAACTGGTCCTGCATTCAGGAAGAACAATTGGTCTATGTTGCCTAGCTATTAAGTACTTGTTCGGTACATACAAATTTACGCACTCCAAAATGTTGGGATTACAAATAAACCTGTTCAGAAGTTTATTATAAGCACTGTAATGCTTCTTCTGACCCGCAAACTTATGATACAAAACATACATAAAAGGAACTGCAATGGGTAGTATCCATCCTCACTCATGTACAGGTAACGAAGAAACGTACTCTGTATTCTCTCCATCATGAGTGTGTGGTTTCTTCGGGTCATCACCGGACGTCTCCAGAAAAAGCTATTGCCAGCCAGTAAGTAAACTATACGTTTTGTGCAGAATTCTACAAAATTCTTTGCAGATCGTCTTAAAAATAAGTGAGACAAGTCCAAAAAACGAGATGTAAGTTATGTAATTCAGTAGGTACTTTGATAATTGCAAAATCTGAATTAGGTTGTTGTCCTGTGGCTAGGGTCGCGGACTTACGGATCAAATGTCTTAGGTTCGAACTCAATGGGGTAGAGTGCTCCAACGTGATTTCCATTTTATAATAGTGGGTTACTGACAACTCGTTGAAAATAACCCTCAAAATTGAAATATTTTAGTAAAATTTTAAACAAAAATGTTCCTTTTTTTATTAAAAAAAAAACTTCTACAGAAACGGCTAGTGTCATTAAAAAAACATTTTAAATGGCCTACTCATAAAGTTGGTATTTTGCAAACGAACGTAAAATTTAAATACAGATTTTAAAAATCAAATATTAAAAAAACACGTAAAAATCTACAATATTTCTCTACATTTGCATGATCCCTAAAGTTGCTCTATACTCATTATATCTAACCAAAAAGTTTAGGATTTCTGATCCAAAAATATCTTCGTTTTTTGATACTTAATTCGTATTCCATATATTTATCTCCCTCTAACGCAATAAAAATATTTTTTATCACTCTTTTCCACTACACACAAACGAACGTTTTGTGACTCTTGTACTAACAATCATAATTTATTATCACAATTCGCGGTTTTTTTCTTATGTAATGGAAACGAGAGCGAACAACATTTTGAAAGAGTTAGAGTAAGATAGTTGAATCGGATACGAACGAACTTTTACAATTGAGGTATGACTAGATCGAAAAAAAGACCACAGCACAAAATATTAACGTCATCACGATTGAATGAGTATATTATGGCTGATTATTTGCGTTTTCAGAAGAAAATTTTATATGTATTTATTTACCGATGACAGATTTACAATAGGAAAATATCACGTTATTTTAAAAATATTTTTTAAGTAAAAAGATCTAGTTAAAAAAAAAAATGCCAATTAGCAAATAAGTGTAATAATAATAGCTCTACAAATAAGTATTGGTAGAGTAAATTTGTAAAATTTGAGTAAATTTGTAATTTTGAATTCCCACAAAAACGGTCATTGCATTGGCCACGCGCCTAATACGTCACGATTTATGTTCATTTTTAACTTTGTTCCAAACCAAGCGATTTTTTTTGGAACATCGTCACGAATCTTGACGTCAAAACTATCATAATGTTCATTACATGTTTCACAAGTAAAAAAATTATTTCAGTGGCATTAATAATATAAAAAAGAGTTAAATAATAAGGGACGAGGTGGTCAATCATTTTAAAGTTCGAGATAAGCGGATAAAATGTATGAATCTGCTTTCCTTCCATTGTTTTATTTGCTTTTTAAATATCTTGATATTTTAATGTTTTTTTTCACTTTGTATTTTTGTATTATTTAATTTAGTACTCACTGTTATTTGGCATATTATTTATTCCTCTCATTTCTTACTACAGTATAGAGTGAGTTTCTTGAACCCATATCTCAATTATCATTTTAATTATGTTTCATCATTGATATTTTATTTTTTATTTAATAATAACAAATAAAAATACTATATTACAACTAAATACAATATTTAACATTAATCAAATATATATATTTACATAAACGTTTCCCATCACGTAAAAGAAAAAGACAATTTATGTATTTATTTATTTTTTTCTAATGAATTTAATGAAACTATTATTTTGCATATTTGATTTTGTATGAATCTAACTTAGTTTAATTTTTATTTTAATATTTATATCTAATTATTTTTTTACTTTGTCTTCTTTGGTATTTAATTATTTAATATTTGTACTTTTTTTCTGGATTGTTATCTTTCGCTTCACATGTCATTATAATTTAATTTAATTTATTTTACAGCGTATTTTTTATCAAAAATCATTATGGTTTGACACGGGCACAGCTTAAAAAGCCTTCATAAGTATATTGATATTTAAACGAGTGTAATTTTAAATAAATAAATAAGTTTATCGTGCACACTCCAAATAGGTTTATGATATTTTAAATTTAAAAAATAGGTACATTATAAAAAAGCATTTAAATAACTTTTAAAAGGGCGTTTATTCGAAAGAATGTAAAAAAATAGTTTTGTCCATTATTATTTGATGGGAAAATCTTTTTTATTTGGTCTCAACCCTGCTAGGAATCTAATGCAGGACATTAAATATATGGTAAACAAATGTGCACACCACTACACTACAATCTAATTCAAAACTTTCGTATGGGATTTTGTTCTTTTTTTTACTCACATAACTGTATTTTATATCCTCCCGAACAAAAAAGATTCCGCATAATACGATTAAGTAACAAAATACGAAAACTTCAGAAAAGATCTTCATATTTATTTTTCTATACAATAGCCTTTATTCCCGAGATCGAATATATCCGATTTTATTTATTTCGAAGCAACTAAAGAGCTTCGTTCGTCCGACGATTATCCATTTCAGAAGAAGCGTGACCTAATTTAAGCCTCTTAGCAACCTTTGTGATTCCTTCTATCGTTGATTGGATTCGAATGCATTCGCTTTGCTTTGTGTTCTTTGCGATAACCTTATCTTTCCATAAACGTTTCAAACATAAAAGTATTAAGTCGATTAAACTATTTAATGGAGATATGAACCCGGCAAATTACAAAATATAAAAAAAGTGAGATATTAATTGAAACGTATTCAGAATACATTTTTTTATAATAATTATTACATTGTCTGTTCAAAATATGGCTTTATTTGTAAGAACCTGATTTTTAAATTATCGGGATTGTTGCAAACATCGCAACCTCTACTTGAGTATTGTAAAATTGGAATGTATAAAATTAAATTTATTATTTTACAACTGTTTCTTGACATAATCATGCTTTTTTCATCACTGCTTACGAATAAAATATTTACTGATTATAATAAAAAAATTAAGTTTAAAAAAAAGTTGTAGTAAAGTATTGTATTAGTTTTTTGTGATTTGATCAAAATAAAGAACTATGGATTCTGCCGGGTTTGCAAATAATACCCTCATAAATAAATATGATATTTTAATAAATATTTCCTCACTTCAAACAAATTAAAAGAAAATGCTAGAACCCTAATGGAAAATAATCATTATAATTTAATCTAACTGTACCTACCTAATATTATATTTTTTTGTACTCTTTAATATTGTGATTAATTAATTAGTTTGAAAGAAGAAAGGAGGGAGGGCTGATCTGAGCCGCGATTCCGTAACTATGTTCCTTAACTTAAGGCAACTATTAAGGATCAAAGATGTTTGCGATTCTCGATCAAAAAATTGACAGATGAATTCCTTCCGCGAAGGCCAAAGTCCTTAAAACTTTCCTTAACTTGAGGCGGTCATTTTACCCGACGCTAACGCTAAGGATATTGTGCAATTTTGTTTTGAACAGAAAAGTGTTCTAAATACATAGTTCGTTTCGCATATAAACGTAAATCAACATTTTTTGTTACTTTATTCTGTATTTTTGTCATTATAAATTACTATCTACGTAAAATAATTACTATGTTTTATGCTTTTGTCAAACTTTGTATTTCAAATTTTATTATTTTTAATTTTTTAATTACTATAAAAAAAGGACCTTGTTATCTTTTACAGAATATTTTCTTTTGTCTTTCTTATTTTACACAAAAATATTACAACTGTATATTTATTATAGGAGCAAAAATTCATAAACATTTCTTGTATACTCACAAACAGGCCATGCCTTTGTGAGATTTTTTGTTTATTTTTACTGTTAATATGTAGTTCGTTTCATTGCTTTGTAATTATCCTTTATTTTTTAATTCTCTGTTTTAAAAAAAAACTAACAAAATTAAATAATAAAAAAATAAAAAAAATATTGATAAAAGAAACCTTGTAATACCTCATAAAATTGATTTATTGTAAATGTTTTCTTTACATTGAGTTTACTTAATGATCGCTTATGTATTTATATGATTGTTTTCTTACAAATATTTTTTTTCAAAAAAATTAACTATAATCTAATAATGTCAACCACATCGAAGTTTGCATACAATTATAAGTTTTTGACATACGGCAGTGTCATGTTATGATTAACTATGCATTGTTCTTTCATTCTAGGATTTTAGATACAAATATTTCAATAATGGCTGCAGGATATTTAGAAGGAAGTAAATTCTTTCAGGCTCCATTAAAGGCTGTTAAGAGATAGTCGAAATCCTTTATAATTGGAGGAACAACAGTTCCAAAATTTATTTAGAATATCTAGGGCCACAATTACTACAGTTTTGACTTTTGAGCGTTTATTTCTTACTTCTATGGCTAAAACATAAAACCATAGACAATTAACGCGGTATTTCCAGTAGCCAAATATAATGTTAAGGATTTATCCTTACCACAAATTGTAAGGATCTTTCCTTATCGACAGTAGATCGAGAATCATAAAATTTTTAAAGACATCTTTTGCAAGGGATAAAATCCCTACTTAAGGATTCCTTAAAAACGGTAAGGAAAGTTTCAGAATTGCGGTTCTAGGGTTATTACGTACGGATCCGCCGGCGAAAGGATTATTAAGTCCGAGTAAACAAAAAACTTTTTCTTTTATAATTTCATTATTATTGTAATATTTTATTTATTTTATACGTGTGGAATGATGCGGAGTGGTTTTTTAAAGGTATTTTTTTTTTTTTTTTAACATAGTATTAAGTAATGTATAGAAAACTATAATTGGCCGATAATTTTGGTTTATTTGTTTATATTTATTATTTTTTATAATGGTTGTTGATTTCTTTTAATAAATAAAATAAAAAAATGATGTTTTTTTTTGCTATACCACACAAAATTTTTAAATACAATCATTCTTAATTTATGAAAGAACCGGCAGCGGCTGTATTATAATTTATGTAAAACTCTGTAATTAGAGTAATAATGCAGTGCCTTATGCATACATGGGTTCGAATATAAAAAATATGATTATGTAGAGTTATTAGCCAAAAATAATCGTAATTTTTACTCATAAAAAAATGATAAGTGATTCTTTTTAGGTATCTTTAATATAAAGATTAAACGATTTCGTTTTTTTACTTTTCGTTAAGAATAAAAATATTACTTAGACCTCTCAATAAACTTTAAATATTACAAAGCAAGAGTAAGATAATCCAAACAATTATTAAATTTTTCATAAGAACTAAAAAAAATCACATGCATATTTTTACAAGTTACTAAACTGAAAAATAATAAAATAAAAAGAGGACGCATTTTTTTTATAAAGAGAGATTTGTTATTTAATAGAATAAGCATGTTTTTTAAAATTCTAATTATTTTATTTTATTTTACATGGTTAAATTAAGTACATGAAGAACTTTATGCTTATAGCACTTATTTTTATTTATGTTTTTGTATTGCAAAATTACATGTACTATTTTTTGACAATAAACGCCGTGTTTCGGAACTGAAACTTAACTGAACAAATATTTGTTTCAAAGACAATTATGCACAACTAGTATCAAAAGATCATATAACATGTAGGTCCTTCTTATAAACCTAGTATAAAGTTGCGCTTAGGCATAGTGATAAAATAAAGATGGTGAAGTAAAAATTCTTACTTATGACCCTCGCAGAAAGTTATACCCGGTATAAAACTTGAATAGCGACAATAAAAACTTATTCTACGTTTATACCTGCATCAAACTTGGTTCAATAAGTCTGCGATCTGTCATCTGTCACATTTTTCAGTAGTAAATTGGATTGCATTTATCGTGAATTTAAACAATTTAGAAAATATTCTGTCTTTTAAGAAATTTCAAAGTGAAATATCGTTTACGAGAGTAAAGACGTTCATCAAATTTACATAACGTTCAGATAAATTTTATTGTGCATTAGTTTTGAAAATGATCCTTGTTATATTTTGCAGTATTTATACATGAAATATTAATTATTTAACTTATTTTATTTTATTTATTGAAAATAAATACGTGTACTAGTTGGCGTATCCCATAACGTTTCATTTGAGTATTTTTTTTAAATGACTTATGTCAGTTTGTGCGTGATGTAATATCTATGAATCATCTTTAGTAAATTTTTAATATAAAATATTCTCTTTCAATATTCTATGATGCCCAGAAAATATAATTTATTTATCGTTTGTTTTTTTTAGAAGAAATTCTAAGTCTTAAGCACCACAATAATAACATAAAACAATAATAAACAAATATCATTATCGTTCTTTATTGACTTGGATTTTTTAAGTTACGCTTAACATTTGTTTAGTACATTTTGTTTTATAACTAATACTAATACAAAAAACGTGTTAGTATTTGTGACTGCACATGCACACGCAGATAGTTTAAAAATGTACGCAGAAATGTGGCATGGTCAAAAAATAAATGATGTAATAAGCTCAGTATAGTTGTACTGGGCCGTAAATATTTTTATATTTTATCTTTTTTTATACCAGGTATAAATAGTTACACCGGGAATAGTTATTCCTTGGCATAAGGAAATCTACAAAGTAAGGCCCGTAATCATTTAATTAAATAATGCCCTTGGATATAATTTAGGTGTGTAATAAAAAATCTCTATCTAAGTGATACAAAGTAATCAAAATTCGCTTTACAGAGCCACCCGGCTAGACAAAACGAAAAGGATAATTAAGGGTTTTACGTGATTTATAAATCAAGTTCTGTCTAGAAGAAGTGTTTTTTGTTTATTTTTATTCTCTGTGCTCACAAAACGGAAACAGCGCAGAGCTTTTAGATGCCTTGGGAAAGTAAATGCTTTTGGTATACTTTGGAATGTTCGCTTATACTTTTTATACTAAGAAATGTGAAAATAATATTAGAAATTCTGCAAAAACAACGCTAAACTCGTAGTTAATATTCCGATGGCTGAAATATAATAAAAAAAAATATTTTTTTACTACTTGATACAATGATCGTTTTGATTAAATGTTTTTTTAAATTGATATTTCTAGTCTAATTGTAGTAATTGAATTAATGTTGTAAACAAGCACTTTTATTGATTCGGAATTGTGAAAACACAATTTTATTTTACCAAAAAAAATTTTTGTTGAGCAGAATTATCAACACTGTCGCAAAATCTTCTATCTTTTATTATTTGAACATGAATGGTTTTCTCCCCAGCATGCATTTTCACGAACACATATTTAAGTAGTACTAATATTCAAAATGATTTATATATCTTTCGTAAATTTAAAAAAAGAAACATTTGTGTTAAATCATTCGTGTGTTCGATTATAAAAACGTTTTATGACAAGTACATTATGTGACGTTCAGAAGTGCAGACGTATTGAGATTTAGCAAAACGAAGTATCAAATCGATGGCTCCGTACTAAAATGTGTTAAATCCAAACTACATCATAAACCAATATTTTAATTCTTATATAGTATAAATAAAATAAAACAAAAATTTTGATTAAAGTCAATACATTTTTGCATTTTTTCTAGTAAAATTGGCAAAATACTTAGTAGAACAAGCTAAGTATGAATTTTGAAAAAATATCATAATAACGAATTCATAAAAAAATACAGTAGAGAAAATGTTGTAAATACTAGTATTAAAATAAAGTTACTGCGTTAAAATGTAATAAGGGGTTGGTCCCGTGGCCAGGGTTGCGGACTCGTAAAGCAGAGGCCCGAGGTTCGAACCCCACTGTATAGCAACTTAATTCCCATTTATTATCTAATAATGAGTTGTGACAAATCGCTGGAAATGCCCCCAAAATTTAAATATTTATGTTAATCACAATAACGCATTTTTTATTGCTAAACATGTGTAAACCAAATAAATCGTTATGCTCAAAATAAATGCTTTCATTTCGGTATTTATGGGCATACGATTATATAATTTTCAATAAAAAATTGAGTTGGTATAGTTCTTTTCTTAAGTTAACAAAAAAATAAACCCAACACGTTAGTATTTAGCGTTGCACGAACGTTTTGAAAGGATATCATAAATCTTTCTCCAGATGCAAAATTTTCTGCGTGAAGCTAAGAGTACCGACCGATTGTACACGAGCGCCCACGCGCCAGCCAGACGAAAATCGAAAAATAAGTTGAATTTATTCCCTTGCAAGAATGCGCTGAAATGTGCGCACGTTAGTCACCGGCTTATTTGGAGAGATGGAGAGTCTGTCTCCATTTGTATCGTTTTATTTTCGTTTTGTTATTCAATGAATTGTCGCCGCGACCGGCGTTTTCAAGATCGGAGATAAGAAAAAAAAAATGGCAGACACATTTAACATTGTGGCAATTTTCTGTAAACGAATGACTGAAAAACGAACAGAGATGAATCCACTGAAGATTTAGGTCTGTTCCAGTCTAATTACACTAAAGTGAGATGAAAGCGAAATATGTTGAACTTCAGATGTTCCTCTTTTGTACCATCTTTATTTTTATATCGGTTGTGCTCGAAGATATTAAAGGGACAGAGGGTGAAAAGGTTGGCCAGAATGTACATTTTACATCATTGTTGCTTTTATATACTAAAACATTAAATGCGTAGTGCATACACTTGAGTTTTAGTGAAAAAATTGTCTTTAGATACCTATTACTTCAGATATTACAAATTTAAAAAAAATATATAGTTATTTTTCAATTCAAAATGCCATTTTACAGAGAAAAACGAGGAAAAATAAATATATCTTACGTTATTTTTATAAACCGTAATTCATTTGAAATATTTTCACAACGCACGAAAACAAAAGACTTATTTGAAAGCTGTGCTTTCAAATGCCTACAATTATTTATTAATTTTTTTTTTAACCACGTGATACATAAAATCATTTACTCCTTTTTTTTGTTGTTTTATAAATTTACACAATATCTTTTATTATTTCGCCTTTTCTTTCGACATTATACCTATATATGTTTGCATATATATTTATCAATAATTTTAAGAACTCGTTAGGGTTATATAAATATATTTTTTCATTTTATATTTTTATTAACGCTATTACAAATTCATTTGTAAATTACAGATACACATCTTATAGTGACACAATCTGTAATGTCCCATGTCTGCGAACTTGCCCCGACTCGCTTGTAAATCCCTGTTGAGTTGAGGCCCGAAATTTTATTTTTACACATGAGGTCAAGTCATTTTGTCTTGTCTAGTTAGTAAATTCCTCATAATATTGTGCTTTTTAAAGGTGATTTTAAATTTGGCTACAAGCTACACTATAAATTTTGAAGTTACAAGGTAAGTCATTGTCCATTGCATAATATTATATTTTTGACTGTTATGCATAATTTTTTCTTTGCCTTTTTAATGTGGTGGTGTTATTATTTTCATTTCTTTATGTATGTCAGCATTTTTGGTTATGTTGTGCACTATTGTCTTGTATATTTTCCAATGCAATTTGGTACAATTTTTATCATCTCAATTTTCTTCAATTATTTTATGTCAAACTGTGTTGTTTTTTTGTGCAGTTCAGTCGAAGGGTCGTGAAGAGCCAGTTGTTTAGCTATTAGTTTTATGATTTTACTGTCATTTATTGAAAAAAAACGAACCGAACATAAGTCAACAAATTAAGAATAAGGAGTGACCGGTTTTATCGCTTACATAACAACTTCGAGACTGATATCTATATCAATACAAAAAGGAGACTTTAAACATCCATTGAATTTTATAATAAAGACACAAGTGTCATTTTACAATGAACTTTCATTAGAATTTTTCACTAACAAACTTGAAGGTTTTTTTGTCTTAGTACCCTTGTTGGGTCTGTCTTGTGACCAGGTCCCTAGAATGTGAATATGAAGCTCAGCGTGACCTTCGTAGATCGTGATTTTTTTCTTTTTTTGATGGGTGGCCTTTAATTTCGCTGAAGAATTAGAATGTTCATTTTTATGTTCACGTTTTAAACAATATTATATTTAAATTTTTTGGGATTCAGTGTTGCGATTTGCGCATGCAATTTTTAGAGTAAGTAATACTGTCACTCAGTTAGTAATCTCGAAACTCGTTGACGACGTTATTAAAGGTATTTATACAAAATTATAAACAAAATAGCGAGATGTAAAAAAAAATATTAAGATTATTTATTCTATATCTGTTTTTTCATTTGAAAACTCGTGTTGTAAAATATTTAGAAATGATATCACTGTTTTAAAGCAAACATTTACGTGAATATTAATTCATACATTTACCCTGTAAAAACTTGTTTATTTTTATCAAAACATAATTAAACCAGATATTATTCTGCATAACGGCTTCCCCCGTTAATATTTACTAACAAAATATCAAATATTCCTAAATATCAAACTTTTCTCGTAAAATTTAATTCGAAACATGCAAGTAAGTAAGAAAATATTAGCATTAAACAAAAAGTATTATTCAGTACTATTCATAAATAATATATATTGTGAATGGTATTGAATAGCAATTATATTTAACGAACAATTAAAACCATTGCGTTTTACCTAATTTGCTCACCATGCAAGAGGTCTCAGGTTCAATTTTTGACGTGGTTGCTATAAAATATTTATTGTTCACGGTGTTTTTACAATGGGATATGTTGTAGTCCCTTGACTGGCACCTGAAGCGTAAGCCTAATATTCTTACCTCAATTCTATAAATGATCAAGATTTATATAGACTTATTTGTTAAAATCAGCATAAGCGTAATTAAAAAAAATAACAGTCCGTAAATCACAATAAACAATATTGACTAAAACACCAGAATGGGAAGAAAGAATTTATCCTTAATTTAATCTACAAAGTAAAATTAAGTTTTCTGTACGAAAATAATAATATATTTACTTTTTTTTCTAAACGCATTAAATTACAGGTAACCAATGAAGATATTTAAAATTTTTATTCAATTATGCACATTTTCGGATATAAATATCGATTTTACTGTATACCGTTTTGATATGTACCGATAAAGATAGTGTTTATAATCGCGACCTAGGTTTAAAAGTATTAATGATTTTAATACGTAATACGGTAGAGAGGTTTTAGAAACTTTTTTTAGTTATCAAGCAATACAAACAACTTTAAAGAAGAGCCAATTAAAGTTTTTGTTTTATATTCATGAAAATTCTCGTTAAAAATCTAAATTTACATTATGAAGAAATTACGACAAAATAAAAGTTATTTATCAAATGTTTTTATTTATAAAAAAAACTTTTGCTTTCATCATCGAAATAATCTTGCCGGGAATGGAACCCGGAACCATAATAAATGTAAGAGGAGGCCGCAAGAAATACTTAAGAATACAATAAAATACTATGTAGAAATAAATTCATTTATAAAACAAGTTTTTGTAAGCAACAATGATTTATATAAAATAAAAATTTGTTTTAAAAAAACCGTTGTTATCAATCCGAAGTATCAAGTTACAGTTATAAAAATAAAATGGATTGAAATAATCGAATGAAATCATACGCATCACTTACTTTTATAAATCTTAAACTGGTTCAATCATTCGGAGAACCAATGACTAATGAAGATTTACCCACATAGATTTTGATAGAAATTGGACTTTGGAATGCTGGTGAGTTACTCTATTATTTTGAGAGTTAGTCAAAACGAGAGCGTAATCTCAAGTAAGGTGTTATTACTCAATCGAAACATCTCGGAAATAATACATATTTAAGTAAAACATGCCTTACGTGAAGTTTTTTATTTTGTGCGTTAATTTTACTAGGGACTTGCATAAGTTCTCGTTGTTTTTCTGTGAAAATTAATGTTTTTTTTTAAATGTAAAAAACATGTCATTGGAAGTATTGTCCATCGCTAACAGTTACTTTTTCCATCTTCTTGCAGCATACGAATACCATCTCAAAAGAAAGACTAATCTTTTGGAGTTATCCATGAATTGATCCATTTTTGGGCATCTTATTTATTTATTTATTTGACACTTTATATAAATATACAATATGTAAATAAAAAGCAGACAGAACCGAAGGGCATGTATGACAAGATGTATGAATGTGGAAGAGGCTAGGCGTGTATGCCAGGATAGACGTGTGTGGCGGTCCATTCTCTCTGCCTACCCCTACGGGGAAATGGCGTGATGGTAGTTGTATAAATACATATAAGGGCGGGCATATTGCCTTAAAGCAATTTCTTCCTACCTACCCAAATCGTTCAGTTTGAGAAAATTATAAATACATGGACATATTGAATCTTACAATTTTATAAACGAATAAAATATTAAATTATTAAAAAAGAAAATAAGGCTTTGAAAAAAAAGAAAGTAATTGTGATTTATAATAAACTTTAAAATCGATAAATATCAAATACTCAATAATTAACGCGTGACTCAAGTAATTTGTACATTAGAAGAGAATTATTAATTTATCTATAAATTTTATGCTTTTGTTTAGAAAATTCAAAAGCACTGTTATAACGTTTCCACATTCTTTTCATTCGGAACTCCCACACAATCCCATAAATACTTGCAATGATATGATCATATAAAAGTCATCACCGTGCGCATCTCCCATAAAAACGCTATAATTAATTATTATGGCCCTATCATAGTGCTCGATAATCCCGATAAGTACCAAAGGATCATTCGGTCACATAAATTCAAATGAAGGATGAGTCTTAAAAGCCAAATAGGTAATGGAATATACGAACCATAGTACAATGGGATATGATTACACATACTAAACCTGTTGTATAGCAAAGAAACATGTTATGGGTTATGACTGATACACCCACGATACGATGCACTCTGCCCATCCCAATACTGGGTAGTTCAAGCGAACAATGTGTCCAGTATTCTCTTCCAAATTTTAAAAAGGTGTTTTAGTAATTTAAAAAAATAAATATTTATTTAACCTTTGCTTCACAAAGTTAATTGTACATTAGCGGGCAAATTGCCAAATGGTATTTTTTTCTAACCATCCAATGAAATAAAAGTTAATTAAAAAATTACTACACGAGGAAGTACGTGAAAGATGACATTTAGTTTTAAATTTTTGTTAACCTCGGATATGTATATTCTTCTTCTTCTAGTACCTTGCCGGGTCCCCCCGACGTTGGCAATCACTACAGCGAAAGCATATGTATCTGTCTTGCGCTAATTTTACATTTAGCAGCCAGGACGACTGCTTATTGATGTACTCGCCGTAGTGATTCTTGGGAAAAGATGACCAGAGTGGTTTCCTGTTGCCTTCTCTGGTAGATTTTCTGTTGGGGCTACCTTCCCTTAGCTGGTTGGTTTTGGTTTTGAGGCGCCACAAACTCGTCTTTCATCCTCTCGTTATCTGCTGCGATTACACCGTTATGAGTGTGATCCCATTGCCCAGGGTTCGCAACGTGGACGCTAACGAGTTGGACTAGTCAGTAGTGTTGCCGGTGGAATGCAACTGGGCATTCGCAGCATTTTATAGAATCACATCCTCCAGCAAGATGTGTATCACTGCGACCCTACTAACAGTTCGAACCCCGAAATATATATATATATATATATATATATATATTTATATAAATATCTAACTAATGTTTATTATTATGTTTTGTTTTAATTTCGTTGAATCGTATACTTAACTTGCTATATTAGGACAAACAGCAAAGAAAAGGATTGACGATCACAAA
The DNA here is from genome assembly GCF_059751315.1 of Micrasema longulum. NCBI lineage: Eukaryota > Metazoa > Arthropoda > Insecta > Trichoptera > Brachycentridae > Micrasema > Micrasema longulum. Next base: position 527,013 of record NW_028278027.1, read on the forward strand.
AGAGCGTGTAAACTTGGGCATCCTGACAAATCTGCAATAGCGGAACACTTTATAGACACCGGACATTTTTTCGCATTTTAACCGAAAATTTTGCATAAACCCAGTAATTACAGTGCACGAATAATAAAAGAGGCAATTGAAATACACAGACACCCAAATAACATAAACAAAGACGACGGGCTTAAATTAAACTCAACATGGTTTCCAGCACTACATACTACAAAAATAAATAGAAATATGACTGCTGCCGACTGCGACACGGTACAAATTACTAGTACTTAAACACATACTTTTTTCAGTTTACCCTGAAGATGGCCCTTGCAATGGTAGCCGAAACGTTGGAACAAATCAAACACAAACATATTGCTATTTTATTTCAGTTTTATGTACACTGTATATACTATTTTTAATAACTATTTTATTATCATACCTTTACGTAAATATTTTTCTGTTTCAAATGAGTTTGTTGTAACTCCCGAGAGTACAAAAACAATATAATTTGTATGATACAAAAATAATAATAATACTGTTGAAATATTTCTAGTTTCGCAACTAACTCTAATGTCTTGGTGTGATAGAATTTTAAAAGAGTTTTTTTACGTTTTATCTCTGCCTTATAGTGTAATGGTCATAGCGTTTGAATACCGTGAAAGAAGTATATCGTTCGATTAAAAATGAATAGTTTTATTGTTTTTTTCCTTTTTTAATTACTATAAAAAAAGTACCTTGCAATCTTTAACAGAATATTCTCTTAAATTACACAAAAAATCATACCTGTCCATTTATTAAAGGAGCCAAACATTTCTTGTATACCCACAAACAGGCGATGCCTTTGTGGGAATTTTTTGTTTACTATTTTTATTGTTATTATTATTTTTGTCTTCATTAATATGTGGTTCATTGCTATGTTAATTTCCTTTTTTTTTAATACTTTGATTTTACCTCTTAAGTATATTTAAAAAAAAAAAAAAATTACCGGCACGGTCGACATAAAATATTTATTTAAAAAGATGTTTTACAGAGGAATATTTCAGTGTCCATGGACTGGCACCTGAATCGTAAGTCTGATCATCTTACCTTCATGTAACAAAAATAAATACTTTCAAAAAGAAAAAAATTACGATTGTTTTGTAATTTTTTTCATTACATGGTGGATAAACTAATTACAACTGCTTAAAACAAGCGTATTTTGATTTACCTGAAAAAAAACCTTTAGCACCCCTCGGAATAAATGGCACGTGAAAGCACATTCCTCTACATATGCAAGCCCATTTATAAGACCGTGGTTCTTCCTATCGGTTTCACTCATATAAAAAGCAATGTTTTTTGTCAATTAAAAAGTTTTTTTTTTTAAATTTAAAGCTTTATATTTCGCGGTTTCATTGAATTTAACTCTACTACTTTCACTGTGTGTTTGGCAAATTATATGGACGGCCTCTGTCGGATATCACCATTCATTCTCATGACTATATTGCAAATATGAATGGTAGCAAAAACTGTATTTACTTGTATCACAATAGCTTGTGTCCATTTTAGTAATTTTTACATTTATAAACGGCACGTATTATATTTTTTAGAAGCACACTCGGCATGCACGCGGGCATGACGCATGACGTCAATGTGACGTGACGTCAATTACGAGCCGTTTTGTATAAAACTCGAAAATTATAAATGAAATTTGGTATTTTTAAAATAAATAGTCCTTTACTTTGAATCATAAAAATCTCCTGTACATATTTTAAACGTTTTTTCCGTTGTGTAAAAAAACACTTTAAGTTGTTTCCACTATTCGAAACATTTTCACCAGTGACTGGATTTTGCCGTAAAGCGCAACCGACATCTTCAGACTGGTGAGATACTAAACGAATTCTTTTGTTTTATATATATGACAGTTAGTAGTTTTGTATCACAATTTTATATAATTGTAGAAATAAGCTAATTTATATTATATTAATTTAAGTATTACGTAAAAATAATTGTGTGAGTTTAAGTGTTGGTTAAATGTTTTTTTTAAATTTACATTTACCACAAAATATATTACAAAGTATACCATAAATTAATAATATTTCCAGGGGTAAATAAAACTCAATTAGAGACTAAATTAGTACTTACAATTTTTCAACAGAGCAACAAAGAAACAAAACAAGTTAAATATTTTTATTGTGGCGGGCAACACCAAGAGCGAATCTTACTTTGGTCCGCGACGCGTAATTTGCTGCAACGTCAGTCTGCTAGATTCTACATAACACCGCAAATCGAAAGAGTTCAGTACATTTTATGTCGACTGTTTGTGTCGCCTGGCCACGAGGTCTTCATCAGTGTTTGCTATTGTAAATTCCTTCTGTACGAAATACAGGATGTAACCAGTGTGTAACTTTACTTGATAAATAACTACAATGTAATTCGGAAATATCTTTAAGAGAGATATATTATCTATTAACATAATATTATGAAGTTTTCTAGTAAAAAGTATTTGAAACTGATGCATTTAAAATTTGAAAAAAAATACGTAATACGTATATCAAACTCCTTCATATATGCAGCAAGGGAAGAAAAATTAGTTAAAATCAAAACTTTGGAAATAATCCGCTTAAAAAACGGCTAGAATAAAATCATATTAAATGATCAGATAACAAACATACATTGATTATCCATTATTGGATCCATTAAAATAAAAACAATGATACCTTCCGAGAAGAATTAACTGTCGGGAATTTTCTTTTAAAGAATTACTTAATTAGGTTAGGAACACGGCTAGAGTGAAAGAAGCAGACAATCAGTGACTCCTGTTTTATATAAAAAAGAAATAAACGTAAAACATGTGAATACTTTTTATTATAAAACAATTTTTCGTTATTATTTATAAATTAGTAATGTAATATTAAATGCTATTTAAAAATTAAAAATAAACATGATATACATAGATATTTATAAGAAAAGTGTTTTTTTTTTGTCCTTAAATGAAAAGGCACAAAGTCTCATTCATTGGAATAGTTTTAATTTTAAAACATACATCTGCTCTTTATTACATGCTATCAAATAATACTTATATTTACTCTCATACATTCATTTAAATTAAACTATTTTACTCCCGCAATTATATAAAATCATGATTGACAACCCATGCTTTCACTTATAAATAACAAAACATATTTTTAATTATATATTGTATTTATGTGACACTCGAAAAGTTCAGCCTTACAAGAAATTGAATATAAAAAATGTATTCTTACGGGCGGTGAAAATTAAAACATTAAATTGTACGGCGAACGATGACAAACTTTAGTTCACAGTTTTTCGGGATAACTATTGTTCAATATTTTATATTATATAATGTAAAATTATTTTTTAAATCCTCATCATATGTAATTTTTTTAATAAAGACTCTTAAAAAACAAGTTTCTTATATATCTATTAGAAAAAAAAAGGTTTTTAATAAAAACAAACTACTTTGCATGTAGACAGACTTAATAATAATTCTAACTTTAAGGTTATATAATTTAATAAAATATTTTAAAAACTACTTTGTTTTTAACCACTTGTTTTTTTATTTTCTATCGACTGGTTTTAAAGCTTTACAAGTTTCTTTATTAAGGTGTACTTAACTAATGAATAATATCCTATTTTATTCTCTCAGTATTATGCTGTAATCCAATGCATAGAGCACTGCATCGGAAAAGTGTATGCGGTGTATCTAGATCATGTGTAACAGAAAGGTAAGGTGATTAGTCTTACACTTCTGGTGCCAATCCGGGTCAGAGAACTATTGCAGCGTAAAACCACCATATATACAGTTATTCCATGTTGACTCTCGCAGGAATCGAACCCAGGACCTCAAGCATGGTATGCGAATACTCCAACAAAACCACGGAAAGGGTTTTTCTCCGCTCGATTATCTTTTCTAGGGCCTCGATTATGATGGGAAGATTTAGACGTCATACCTTCACCTTGACGGAATAGTTGAAGATAAATTCTTTTAAGCGATTACGAAGGTACACTACCGACCCCCCACCATCAAGTTTTGGGTAGATACGTCGTAAGCATATCTACGCTCTAAAATGACAAAGCTTCAGTATGACGTCATAGTTGAAGATAAAAACCTCCCGACCGACTACAAATATATGCTACCGATATCTCCACCATCAAGTTTTGATGTAAGTACATCGGTTTATACCGACGCGACGGGTCTAGAACCCCTCGGTACGTTTATCTACGCCTTTAAGGTGTCAAAAATTTGGTTCCACCAAGCAATTTTTTCCTTTAATTATGATTTATTAAAAATTTTTATTGTTTTGAGGTTGGCATTTTTTTCGTAAAAGCCTATTAAAAATATGAGAGAGAAATAAATTAACTTTGAAGTTGAATTAAATTCCGACATAGCTGACAATTTAATAAAACAAACGCCTAGATGCGAAAATAATGCCGCTAGGTTCTGTCCTATTAACATATAAGAGTATCCAGGTGTTAGAACTAATATATTTTAGTGAAATGTTTTTTGTTCATAAAATGATTAATGGTTATACCTCAAAAGAGTTGACTCAAAAGGTTTTTTCTAATCAATGTGAACACGTATGTAAAACAAGAAATAAACATGAAGTAAGACTACCATTTCGTAGAAAAACAAATACACAGAACTCGTTGATGCACCGAGCTGTACAGTTATATTATAAGAAATTACCATTAGAAAAAAGAGAGCAAAAAATATTATTTCATTTAAATGTCAGTTAAAAAAACATGTGTTTAGCAGATAAGTTAGTTTTTAAAAAGTAATCTTATTCGTGTTAGCTTTATAGAAGTTTTCTTTTTAAGTGTACGTTTATTGTTTAGAAATGTTAATAATTAGTATATGTTTTAATAATAATTAGATATAAGTTAATATTAGGACATTCATTTATTAGGTTTGTACTATTTTAAGACAAAATAAAAAAAAGAAAAAAAAGAAAGGTACCACTGTAAAAAAATAATTAAGTTATTTTATTTTTTCCATTTGTTTTAGTATTTTTCTGAGAGAAGGTATCGAGAGTCGGCCTTGTAATCGCTAAGTGCTACCTCAGTAGATAAATGCAGACGATCGTTAAGCATATCGTTTTGGCAATGGTTAAAGGCCATACAAAATCATATTTAAGCGAGCTTTTTTTGCTTAAATTGGGATTCATTGGAGTTTATAATCGCTTTGAAATTGGCACTTTTAATCACAGAAGTATATTTAAAATATAAATGAGAACCATTCTAAATGTTAATGATGTAAGGAACGCAGACTAATTATTTGCCGCCATTCATTGGCTTGTTTCAATTATATGATGTCGATATGACAAGTAGGTAGAATATACCGAGGTGAGATACAAATAGTACAGAAGTTAAGTATACCGTCTCGATTTATACAGATGAAGATAGCGTTCATAATCGAGGCACAGGATTTTTAACTGAGATAAGCCATCGAGTCGAAAACACTTGTTCAAGATTTTGGTTCCATTAACACACATTCTCCATTTGCCCGGACACAGATTAGACTAGACTGAGGCTAGACAAAGAGTACAAAGTAAAAAGTTAAACTTTTTTTCTCCAAATTTACCCGAATAAACGTTTTACCTCTGAGCGTAACGATTAAGATTCATTTCATAGGCCAGCCAGCAAAGAGAAGAAGAGCCCAAAAAAGGTAAGATATTATTGCTCTCAATACTTTCAATAGTAATTGCGTATGAGTTCTCGTCTATAGGTTCAAAGGAATATGATCCTTGAGACGGCCATTGGTATGTTCGGAAACAAATGAATTCTGTGTTGTATTTTACGGTATTCGTTACAGGATATTATGCCATGGCGACATTAAAGAAGACAGTAATATAATCCCACGCGTTCAACTGATCTGAACTTCATATTATGGTAGCATATCCTAATATCGAGATAAGATACAAGAAATAGTTTAGATTATAAAAACCACACTATATTTTTATCAACATTAAGTCAAGTATATCTCAATCTCTGCAGACAAGGACGAGATTTTTATTTCGGGAGTTCTCTAAGATTGAAGTTAAAATCCAGTTTCTACTTATCTACAAACATTTGGACATAAGCACTCAATAAATTGTTCAAAAATGGGCTGAATAGTGAATGTAATTTTTTCCTGAGAGTTATAATACGCCACCCAATTATAGAGTCTCCCATACGGACCAAAACTATTCGAGGATTATCAATTACGGAAGTAGCTACAGTTTACAGCAATACAACGAGTCATAGATACTCATGTCATGAATCGCAAGCGCAAACCGCAACCGTTCATTACAGGTTTGATGTTAACCCAGCATTTGAAACGCTTTTGTTTTATGCAATTGTGCGAAAGGGCGTCTCTTTAAACGGGTAACGAATTAGTTCTCTGACCTTAAACCTCACAAATTACAAGCCCTCTAAATATTGAGATTTGTTTATTTTCTTTAAAAATATCAGTTTGTTTAAATAACATTTCTATTTTATTTTTTTATCACTCAAAAACTGAAGCCAATACTAAGGTTTATATTTCAAAAATTGTAGGATCTTGTTTGTTGATGCAAGGACATCACGTTTGATCACATCAGGGTTACCAAGGTAGGATTTTTGCTTGTCGCTGCTGGGATTTTCTATGCAAGTAGAATATTACAGAAGAAAACTACGAAATGCTTCGATATGTATTTATTACATATTAAAGAATATATTACAGAATCGGTAATAGAGTTTTTCGCACTGATTAACTGAACTAAACTTATCTGGTCTACTAACTGCTTGTAGTAAGAAATTTATGTGTAATAGCCATCCTTAATCTTTTTTTTTTTTTGTGTGAGGAATTGACGTCATTTTCTATTTCCCTGACTGTCAGCAATTTGAAATCCGTGCTAGGTAATCAGTATTTTGCGTGTTTTGATATATTTTTCTTTCCATACAGAAAATACATATTTCACCTTCTGATCCATCCTTAAAATGATAGTTTTTTAGCTAGACGACGTAATTTACCCGTACTGGTAGGCAGAGAGAAAAAATTTCTTCATACGTTAATTTTGACATAAATTTCTCGCTTGTTGTACCTTTATACAAAACGTCATCGTCCTTTCGGATTATCTTCCATCAAAATTAGTTACTATTTTTTTGAGTTGTAATACGTTCTCAGATATTTAAAAAAATAAAATAATTAAGAGTTCCACATATTTATAGTTTACAATGAAATATATTGCATAGACTGAGAGCCAAAGGTTTCCACAAATGTAAAAAGTTAGTAAAAAAATATAATACAAATACAATATTTATTGTGTACGCAGATACTTGGTAGAATCTCATGTTGAAATTTGGTAAGATATCCCAAATAAAGCACTTTTATTGGATTTAATTAAACTTTTACTTAAAAAAAACATTTGTGACGCGTTTAGTCAAGTTAGGACTTTATCTAATAGGATATTATATTATGTTATCATATTATATTATCAAAGAAATGTCCTAATAAGATGAAACGCGTCACACATATGTAGATATTTAAAAAAAAAGAAAAAAATAGTACAATTAAATCCAATAAAAGTGTAATATTTTGGGTATCTTACCAAATTTTAGATATACAATACATAACTACATATATTTATAAAAATAACATAGATTGAATTGGTCAACGATATTATGAAAATCCCTCTCTTCCACTCCTCCACTCTATTTCCTCATCCCTTAACCTTCTTACGAGCTCTTTTTTTTTCTCATGTTTTATATAATTGATTATTTTTCTCTTTACTGTGTAACATATTCTCTCATTATATTTATGAAAAACTTTGACTGGATGTATGTTCTATTTTTAATATTTTGAATTCTTATATAACAACTGCTGTTTTTCCTTAATAAATAAAAATAAAAATAAAAAATGGTGAAAATAATAAAAAAATAAATAGTAAAAGGGTGGGATTAAGAAGGAAACGCATATAAGGAAGGACAAAAGGGAGTGATGATTTGAATTTTTAGATTATTTCTTTCTTTAAAAAATTAACTCGATAATAGGTGTTTGTACTTGAATATAACGATGATGGGTTACAAGCTACATACACTTGAAACTTTTGTTTGTCTTTTTCTATCGCCGCTCTGAGTGAATAAACGATAAGGGCAGTTGCACAAACACCCTTTACGACTTCCATACAAATACACAAGCGTTTTTATATCCGCCTTTATTTACCTTGTGTGAAACCCTCCTCAGCAAACAATAAAATGCGGTTATTTATTTATTTATTTATTTATTTATTTATTTACGGACAAAGTCCATTATAAACATTACAATTAAATGAAATTTTTACAAAGGAATAAAAAAAATATAAGGAACAGAAATAAGCAGCAAAGACAGATGATAGCAGTCATATTTTTATTGAGTGTTAGCCAACCCTAACTGAATTAAATCAACAAAAGTAAATATGGTAAATTAAGAGGAGTCATCCGTTTCGGTGGATGTCCTTATGAGTTAGAGGAAAAAGGGCTATTGGTATTTAAAATAAATGATCAATTGTTTTTACATGCACAATGAGGAACTTCAGCCCTACGGGAAATGGGATACAAAAAATGTTTTCTCACGCGGGGTAAAAATAAGAGCATCAAATTGTAGTGCATAGTTTCTTGAAAATGTACGGAAAAAATAATGAATTTTTTAAAATAAAAACGTACTACTTTGAATAACGTCACTGGTTCATGTGAACCAACCCACGATCTGAGAGCTATGGAAGATTTCCGGTCTGCTTGTCGCTTCTGGACCAATGAGAAGAACTGAATGAGAATAAGCGGAAATGAACCTCTGACGTTACACGCGGAGTTATTTCAGAAATACAAAACTTTAAAAAAAATCGTAGCGCTGAATTAAAAAAAAAAAAATTGACTCAGTTCAATAGTTTATTAACAAACAATTTTTTTTTTAAAAACCACTGAACTATCTTATTCTCTAAAATTACTTTTTGTTTCCTTTATATTGTTTTAATTATATACTCGTATCTATGTATGTCTATGTGTATTTTTAACATTCTCCATGCCACAAGGACGACGAAAACTAGGAAGGCCCAAATTGCGATGTGTGGATTATATCAGCGCGGATCCAACATTGGAGGTGGGGAACTGGAGGGGAAGAGCAGCAGGCCGACAAGAATGGAGGAGACTCCTGGATACAGCCAAGGCCCAACCAGGGCTGTCGGGCTTATGATAATGATGATTTTTTACATAGATATTCCCAGAAAGGTATTATACACACACGATAGGCTCCGGGCTCAATTCCCCCTGAGAATATAAAAATTAAATTAGAAATTTCTCAAGTCTTGGCGTTTTGTACTGTGATTGTAATTGGACTTTCTGGTTTGTTGTGCTGCAGAGTCTTAAATTTAATTCCTGCAAGATAACCGAAAAACATTGTTTCTAAAAGCAGGTCTACATTATTATTATTGTGGATACCTTATATAGCGCCATTTTCGTATTATATTACATCAAGGGCGCTTTACAAAGGGATTATATAAAGAAATAAATTTAATTTTAACTTTTTTAATTTGTTATTTAAGAAAAAAATGTAGTTTGTCACCACATGCTGAGGATTTATTCAAATGATTTAGAGAACAAGTAGGTTTTAAGTTTTTTCCGGAACATTTCCGAGATACAGTTGAACTAAGGTATGCAGAAAGCAGCCAGCCGTAGAAAAGTGAAACTGAAATAATAGCACATTTGTGAAAAGAGTGAATAATCAAATTTACATAATAGTTATTAGAATGTTTTTGTCTTTGAAAAATGATGAACAATTAATTGAACATTAGTGTTTTTATAAAACAAACAAGAATCTTATTACGTATTTGACCAATGTTTATGACTTTTAAAGTACCGTAAGATTTTTCTAGTGCTGTGGATGTTTTTTGCAAATTGAGAAATGACGTTTTTGTGATTGACACTTTTTTCAGAAGGTGCTTATTACAGTTTTTTGTATAAACGCAGCCTGGCTGCTTTCAGCAGAACTATGTTCAGTTATTGCACTGCGGACCGTAAAAGCAAAACAAGATTTTCATTAGTATCTTCAAAAAGATTGATTCAAAGAGACAACACTTTCGTTCAGTTCAATATCCAAACAAAACATATTCTAATTATTCTCAGAAGAAACGATTCAATCTGAGTAGTGATCACTGGAAGATCTATTAACTGTTATTAAGCCATCATATTATTACATGAACTCACCAATCGTACCGTGCGGTCATATAAAGAAATTAACATTACAAGGTAAGTCCAGCACAAACCAGAGGCGTGCGTAACTTTTGAACTATGAGAAATTCCTTTGAAGGTTAATAGATAACATTAAGAAAGATCACCACAAAAAGAGTGACATTGAATATATTAAAATTTAACTTAAAAAAACGTTTAGAATATATTTTGTGATAAAATTATAAAATTGTTAAGGCTTCAGCTTTTTTACTTAAATAAAGTCAACATACGGATATTGAGGAGACATTGATTTTCTCATATAAAGTGAATGTAAGACAGTGAGTAAAATGATAACTTTTTTTCTTATTTATTTATTGCTATAAAAAAAAAAAAAACAATTTATCATGTCCTACTGAACTGCATGACTGCAGTTTGTCAGAATAATATTTTATGTACACACATATTCTTATCCCTTTATTCTACAAAATGTCAAGAATCTTATAACTTTGAAAAATATACACATTGTGTGAAAAAGGCTTCGAACAAAATGTTTACTAGGGAAAGGTGAAAATTTCTTGGAACAAAAAAATAATTTCAAAATACTGTTTTTTTGAGGATATGTCAAGCAGCTAATGATAGGTCATAAGCTTGTTTCCTTCTTTAAAATGTTTTTTCTTACTTAAACAATAAATGTAAATTATTTTGTTTTTTTTTGTATTCATCCACTTTATTACCCTGACAACGTAATTTTTCTGAGTAAAATTTACAATCAAGTAATGATTATTTGTACATAAATGTTTTTATTAAAAAAAAATAAGCTTAATGAATTAAAATGGATAATCACGAAATCAGTGCTACAAATATTAATTATATTAATATTAACCAATTAAAACGGAGATAGAGAACATTTGAGAGAAGGAAGTATGAAAGTCTGTCATTGGCTAATTTAAGTGGTCACTTTACACACTGTGTAACTGTCTAAAATGTCCTCCATCTTTGTTGTAATTTGTTAATCTTTATGACTCCTGAGGGGGTGAAATCCAGTCTTTTGCCTACAAACATTCGTACAAACTCAAAATATTTCAATTAAATGATCGTTTTAAGCAGTTCTTATCTCCTATTTTTCAAAAAAGAAGATCTATTTGATATTTCCAATTATGGACCTTTATATTTGAAATCAACGATACCAAAATGATTTGCATTAGTTCTCCTGAAAAAAAAGTTGAGATAATTAAAGCTCAATCTGTGTATCAACATGATTTATTTCTGGCAAGTCAACTCTTAGAAATGCAATGTTGCATCATCATAGAATTGTGAAAGCTTAAGAAAAGCGTTATTATATGGATAAAATTAGTTCATCGTAAATTTTTACGATTTGTTAATTTAAAACAATCGATCTTCCGGGAACAAAAAGTTAACTCTATTTATTATCATTTTTTGGTGGAAGGACAATCTGTGATTGAATGATTTTAAACAGAGTGGGTGTAATAATAGTAAAAAATATTATAGTAAATAGACATTTAAGATCTAATGGTCTTAAATCAATAAATGTAATTCGTTTATTTTAATAAATAAAACACATTAAAAAAATGACTATTTTATGGTGGAAATATTTTTTTACGTTTAGTTTTTTTCAACCATTAGATTTAGAGTGTCCAATTTCTATAGCGTGTCTAATTATCCTTGATTTAACTTTAAGTTTAAGTTCCTTAAACTCGTAAGCAACAAACATATGCAGTGCTTGTTTATATTTACAAATTTTTATCTTTATCTTTATATTTGCAAATATTTTGATACTTAAATCTGATACTTATTCAGTCCGAGTAGTATGGTGCTGATCGATTTTGTCCACGGAACAGGGTGGTGAGCTTTAATGGCCGTCTTCAGCGTTCTATGAAATCGCTCGATCATGCCATTACTTTGTGGATGGTAAGGCGTCGTGTTGGAGTGTGCTATGCCTGATCTGGAACAAAACAAGTTAAAGTCCGTAGACATGAATTGCCTACCCTGATCAGTTATAATTTTCTCCGGTACGCCGTATCTCGCAATCCAGTTGTCCCAGATGGCTCTGATGATTGTGTGGGTCTGGATATCTGCGATAGGGATTACTTCCGCCCATCGAGTGTATCGGTCGATACATGTGAGGCAGTACCTCAGTCCCTCTGATGGTGGAAAAGGTCCGATGAGGTCGACATGGACCACGCAGAATTTCTGTCTCGGCATGTCGATCTTGATGATCGGTGTCCTCGTGTGTTTGTTGACTTTGCTCTTCTGACAGGGTATGCAGGCCTTCGTCCAAGCTGCGCAGTCTGCTTTCATATTTTTCCAGACGCCTCTTTGACTGATGGTCTTGGTCGTGGCGTCGGCTCCTGCATGGTTGAGGTTATGCACTTGGTTGAAGAAAGATCTCTGTAGCGTTTTTGGGATGTACGGTCGCATGTTGCCTTTGTTGAGATCGAAGACGATTTCTTGTCCCTGCATGTTGGTTTTGATCAGGTTCAGAGCAGTGTTCTTGTCGTCCAAGAGTGCGAGTAGTTCGTTGTCCTGCCTTTGTTCTTTATGGATCTTTTCGAACGATATGTTTGCCTCTTGTTCGATCATGTCGATTCTTGATAAGGTATCGGCGACGACGTTGTCTTCTCCTTTTATGTATTTGATGTCCGTGCTGAACTGTGAGATGTAGTCTAGATATCTGAGTTGTCTGGGGCTTTCTTTGTCGTGACTTTTCCTTCTAAACACGAATTGTAGTGGTTTATGGTCCGTGTATATACAGAATTCTCTGCCCTCCAGATAATGTTGAAAGTACCTTACAGTCTCAAAAATGGCTAGTAGTTCCCTGTCGTACGTACTATATGAACACTGAGCCTTGTTCAACTTTTTTGAGAAGAAACTTATCGGTTTGTAGTTGATGCCGTCTGTGGTTTGTTGTAGCACGCCTCCGATTGCGTAATCTGAGGCGTCTGTCCACACTGACATCTTGCTGCTTTCCTCTGGGTAGCTAAGCTTAGTGGCGTTGATCAGCGAGTTCTTGACCTCTTCGAAATCGTGTGTAGTGACTTCGTTCCACTCTACTTTTCTGTTGTCATTCTTTTTTGCTCCCTTGAGGTAATCGTGTAGTCGTATCAATTTGTGTGCTGCTCGTGGTATGAATCTTCGGTAGAAGTTTCCCATGGCCAAGAATCTTCTCAACTGCTTAATGGTTTCTGGCTTGTTGAGGTTCGTGATGGCTTCCACTTTTGTTGGCGAGGGTCCGATGCCTTCAGCCGAAATTTCATAACCAAGAAATAACAGTGTTTTCTTGGCAAACTCGCATTTAGATGGGTTTACCACCATTCCATGATCTTGAAGTCGCTGGAACAAAGCTTTTAAGTGTTCCACATGTGTTTCTTCGTCTGGTGAAGCGATCAATATATCGTCGATATATGCGTGTACTCCTTCTAGACCTCTTGTGACTTCGTTGATGTGACGTTGGAATGTTTGTGCAGCGCATGATAGTCCGAATGGCATTCTTACAAATTCAAATAACCCGAATGGTGTGGTTATAGCTGTCTTTTTAATGTCAGTTTCATTAATTGGAATTTGGTGATATGCTCGTTGTAAGTCAATTTTGGAAAAAATTTTACAGTTAAATAAGTCATTGCATATATCGTGGATATGTGGCAAGGAATAACGATCAGGTACCGTCTGTGCGTTTAAGCTACGGTAATCGCCACAAGGGCGATAAGTACCATCGCTCTTCTTCACCATATGCAATGGAGAGGCCCACTCACTCTTGGAGGGTCTACAAATACCTTGAGCCACCATGTGATCGAACTCTTGCTTCGCCTGCCTCAGTAGTTCTGGGGACAGCCGACGAGTCTTACACATAACGGGTTTGCCACGGGTATCTATATGGTGGATTGTGTTGTGTTTATCCAGCCCTGCGTATGGTTTATTGATATCTACTAGTTGTGGATACTTCAATATGAGTGAGTGGTAAATGTTGGTTTTGTCTGTTAATGATATGGAACATGTTATGTTGTTGTTTGTGGAGATGTCAAATGCTCTGACTATCTTGCCGTTTGTATTGTCTACTAACCGTTTGTTCCTAACATCTACTAACAGGTGGAAGTTGTGGAGAAAATCTGCTCCTATAATAGGGCGTGTCGTATCCGCTATTATAAACTTCCATGTAAACATTTGTTTACATCCCAGATTCAGTGTTACCGTGGTAACTCCGAAATTCTGGATCGTAGTCCCGTTCGCTGCATAGAGAATTAGCTTAGACTTTTCTCCATGGCGTTTGTGTAAAGATCTAGGAATTAATGATATTTCCGATCCGGAGTCAACGAGGTATGACACACCGGTATCACGATCTTTAACAAAGAGACGTGTTGTGTTGGTTGAATCAGCCGCCTCCGCTATGATTCGACCATCTAGTTTTTTGAAGCTAGATGCGGTTTAAATTCACATGGTGTGACGCATTTCTTAGCTTGATCGCCAAATTTTGTGTGGAAGTAACAAAGAATAGTTTTCTTGTTATTTCCGTTGGCCCTATAGCTTGTTTTGTTGAAATGGTTGTTGTATTTGTTGTTATTGAAATTGTTACTGCTGTTACTTGTTGTGTGTTTGAATCTATTGTTATTGTTGTTGTGACTATGCTGTTTGTTGATTGTGTGAAATAAACTCTCTACCTTATGGGTTAGAGCTTGTACGGACTGTTCTAAACTACAAATGTTATTTTTATTGTTGGTACCTACTACCGCTACATTATCCTGTGTGTACACCTGTATTAGGCGATCTGCTATCGTCGCTTGCCTATCCCAGTCATCTTCGCTTATGGCTAAATGCGCTTGGATCGTCTTGGGCAGTTGTTGTATCCACAAGTATTGCAACGTCGTTTCGTCTATTTGTAAACCTATTGCTAGCGTCCGCATCTCTCTAAGTAGGCTGGATGGGTTTCGATCCCCAAGCTGTAAGGAAGAAAACAGTTTTTCTCTCCTTCTGTCCTGTGGACAGCCCATGCGTTGGATTATAGCTTCCTTCAGCCTCGTATATTTTGCTCGGTTCGGTTCCATGAGTAAAATATCTGAAACTTGTTCTATGTGCGTTTGTTCAAGTTTTGACACTAAGTGACTATAACGTGCGTCTTCTGAAACTATGTTTGCCAACTCGAATTGTGCTTCTATCTGTTTAAACCAAAGTTCGATGTTGTTCACCCATAGCTGTGGTAGTTTAACGCTAATCCTATCCGTGTGGAACATGTTGTTTGCTGTGTTGATATTTGTCAAGTCAGTGTTGTCCTTGTTAGCCATTGTTTACAGTTTAAAAATATTCGTTTTTAAAAAAAAAATTCAGAAAAATGTATGTAATAATGATTACAGTATAAGTTAACATATTGAAATAAAAGTATTCAATAATGAGTGTAGTTGTATTAAAAAGTTAAGTTTAAATTATTAGATTTAAATTTAAATTTAAATTTAAATTTCAAACAAAAATATTTATTTTTTAAATGTCAGAGTCACTATTTGTTATGTATGTACTGTGCAAGTTATAGAAAAGAAAATTAAAAACAGAAAATTTAAATAATTATTTTACCATACGGCGGAACACATTTTCCAACTATTAGGTATTTGTATTCTCCAAGCCTGAGTGGTCCCCTCAATATTAATATTCCTTTTGATTGTCCGTTGTACAATATATCAAGTTTAAAAATGTTTATGGTAAAACTTCAAATCTGTAACACATAATAACATGCATAGCCTAGGTTAAAAATATAAACATATATAGTACAGTCACACGATATAATGTATATAGAAAAAAAGTATGGATACTAATGTCCACGTACTAAGTTAAACATTCGTCGGCTTAGCCGCCCGAATATCTGTTTGTTTGATAGTTTCAAGTTGTTTACAAAAATAAAATTTTACAAATTGCAAGTATTGTGCACGACTGCGCCAGCTGAAAAATATTTCCGATAGATTTCGCTGGTAAAAAAAAAAAACTTACTCCCGCAGTGCGTTCACAAGGAGAAAACTTTCGGATGCCTACGTCACGCTTGTCTCGCCATATAATATTTGTCAAAAATAATTATGTTCCGGTACCCTGTAAGTACCTCTACTCAATCTGGCACCCTATGTAAATGTTCGTGTGAATTGTTTGTGTGTTCGACTCAAGAAAAATAAAAAAAATAAAATTTATATGTGTTGTAGGAATGTATTACTCGGCGTGCGATTTTTGGTGAGCGAGTCGCTCGAACGTATTATATTATGTTTGTTTATAATAATTTTAGTTAAATTATGAATCACCTGTTTGAATTAATCCCGGCCGAGTAATATTGTTAAGAAATTAATCACAGTTTAATCAATTCACTAGTTACATTAATTACATTTACATTAGTTACATTTACATTGAAGATTGTTACCGACAGAAAAATTCACTCGATTCGCTCGGTCTTTGAAAAATCTAATTCTATTATATATTATAATTATTATAATATAATTCTATTATACTAAATTAATTAACCTTACAATAAGTTAACCTTGAAATAGATTAACCTTGATTAATTACAAATAAATTAAAAGTGCAATCAAATTAAAAATGAAATTTTAAATTTTTCATGTACCGACCGAAAAAAAGTAATTGTTGTACAATTTTGTCAAGCGAAGATATTTCTGTCTGAAATTTTGCGCAATTTTTATGGAATTTGAATGGGGTCACCGTGATTGATTGTTTAATGTTGTGTTTTCGTGTTCAAACGTCGGGGTATACCACTTTTAGTCGTGTTGTTACCACCTTTATGTAGGCACCTAGTTGGTGGCCTAATTTTGTGATGTACAAAGTTATGTGGGTGCACAGAATGAGAGCAAGTAAAACAGGGTACTTACGTTTTACACAAAGATTTATTCACGAAACTAAACTACTGAAGCTAACACATTGAAAGAAGGATTCTAATAACA